>NC_085869.1:10194085-10259085 GCF_034702125.1 Engraulis encrasicolus
GGTTGAGAGTTCGAATCCTAAGGCTGGGTCACTCACTTTTTGGTTGTTTTAGTTGTTTTTTTAATTGTTTACCAGCTTCTGCTTTGTGTAAAGAAGAACCCATCCATGTCAGAACCATAGAAACCCTATTTTATAAAAATGTAACATAAAATACAAACTTCTCTAAAAATGGTGAATCTGTCAATGGGGGATAGATTTACTCAACACCATGTGACCATCAAACCACAACTGACAACTTGGCATGGAAAAATGTGTCTATCAACCTCACTTCAAGGTAAGAAAAGACCCATAAAAGTGTATTGGTGTGTATGTGTAGTAGTTTACTATGTTGCTGTGTGTGACATTAGGTGCTCTTGATGCTACACTGGGTGTATGTTTTGTTAGCAACTTAGCTTAGAATGTTAGCTACTGCTAGTTAGGCTAGCACTGTGTAGGCCTTTCATACAAATCTTTTTCTTGTATCATACATCTGAAGTGATGCGTTGCATTTTCATGATGACATATTGCACATTGAACTTCTGTATAAACCAGTGTAGCAATCATGCTGTAGGGGCCTAATCCAACAAGTCCTCATGAAAGCCTTAAACTTATTAGGCCTATTTATGCTCCACAGGCAGCCGATATGGGACCACCAGAACTCTATGATCCATCAGCTCTACTCAACACTCCAAAGGATAAACAACTGACTGTGTTGTGAAGTCTGACACTATTTTGGGAGAAATGTTATTGTAAGTTAGGCTATATGGATCTCCTTCAGCCACCAACTCCTAATAAAAGATTCAGAAATGGACAACAAATAAATTACTAAATTGCCTAATGTGTTGAGGTTGATTCTTTTGTAATATATTGACTGTTGACTGTGTGGTTTAGATTTAGATTTAGATTGTTGTGTATTGTATGATTGTTATGTTATTGTCTACTGTTTTTGTTTGTCAACCACATGGAACAAAATAAAAAAAAACTTGATATAAAGCATTGTTCATGTTTGTGGAATTAAAGCTCATGTTATATTTGGTTTAAACAGAGGGGTGGTAGCCTAGTGCATTAGTATAAACCAACCAATCAATAAACCAACCAAGATTTTTTTTTGGGCTCTAAAATGGGAAAACATAAAACTTTTAATTTTGGAATCAAAAACTTAGAGCCAATATAGCTAAACAATGCTGTGCTTGTTTACTTAAAAAATTTAACTGTCTGCTTAGTACTAATTGCATTGATTTTTGCACCATTCTCGAAATATTTATGTCAATGGAGCATGTTAGATCTTTGAGTAGCAGCTACTAAAACATTCAAGATTTTATTTTTTCTCATAACATTTGTTTTCACATAACATGTCTGATTTTATGTAAGACTTACACAAACGTTTTAGTTTTCAACTCAAATCTTTTGTGTAAACCATTGTTTCTGTGTATTTTAGAGTTTGGAGTACATACTTGACTTGGGCTGCTAAAAACTAAAAATCTAATTATGGAATTAAAGTTTTCAATCTTTTCAGTCATTTCAAAGTTTTTGATCATCTTCTGAAAGATTTTGTGTCCTGCATATGCATGCATGTATGTAGTATTTACAGAAAACATTTGGTCACAAAACTAAAACTTTAACGGGAATAAGTTTCCACAAAAGTTTAGAGTTCGTGGAACATGTTGGGGAATACAGTGTAGGCGAGCAAGCGAGAAGCTAGTAATGTGTGTGTACGCCGCTTAAGTTGCTTTGGATAAAGGCGTCAGCTAAGTGTAATGTAATGTAATGTGATGTAGTGTGATGTAATGTAATGTAGTGTGATGTGATGTAATGTAATGTGATGTAATGTGTCTTTAGGCTCTCCTGACCCAGATCTGGTGTGGCGAGCTGGCGGTGGACAACCCTCAGTGGAAGCTGCTTCTCTGCATGCTCTTCTTTCCCCTCATCTACACTGGCTTCATCACCTACAGGTACATTTACTATCGAGCATCTTCAAAACAATACACTGTAAAACATTGCAGCCAGTTAAACGTAAAAAAGTAAGTTACCCTGCTACCTTAAATGTGTAAGTTACACAAGTTGAGTTAACTTACAAACTGAAGGCAGCAGGTTGTGCCTGTATCAAGTGGCCTAGTCAAACTGGTCTCCATACGTTACTTTTTACCTCCGCCAAGTCATTTGTTTGTACGTTCGTAGTGCGTGAGTGTTTCTGTCCACCAGAAGGAAAAGGTGCATGCGCTCTCTGAGCGCTTTTCTAGTTTAAAATTGTATGAAACTTTGCATTACTATCATTATTGTTTTTATTGTTAAACCATATATATATTAACTTTAAATAAAGTTTAAATCAAATGTTGTGGTTGTGATGAATAGATTCGAATGAATAAAAAATACAAATATTAATTAGTATGCCACCCATAGCCCTGTGTATGACCTTATGAGATGTATTTCTCTGTGTTTCTCTGTAGGCGAGATGAGGATATTGAGAGAGAGGCCATGAGGAATGAGGAGATGTTGGCCTTGGAGTCAGTAACGGGAAGCTCAGTCGACGCCAGGCTAACCCCATTCCAGTAAGAACACATACAACACAATACAACATGTATTTATATAGTGCAGTAGCACAACAATGAATTTGTCTAAAAGTGCTTTCCAAATATTCATACACACATACTCATTCCCACATCCACACACCAGCTCTGGAAGCTGCCGCACGGCACCAATTGTCCACACGCACAGATACACGCACATAACAGTCTTAAAAAGATTACTCTGGAAGCCACCGTAACATAGCCTAGTTTCATAACATCAAGACCTAGCCTACTAGCATAGAGCCAGCACAGTCTTAACAGAAAGAAAAGAGTGTGAAAGTAAGTGAAAGCCCACCTTGCGAAACTCCCATTGTCATTGTGACACAACACTCAAATGCACCCAGTGCTCACTGAATACAACGAAATTGCCTTTATGCCTCACCCGTGCAAGGGGGCAGCCCCAAATGACACCGGCCGCAAGGGAGCAGTGTAGTGGACCAGTACCATGCTCAGGGTACCTCAGTCTTGTAGGAGGATGGGGGAGAGCACTGGTCTAACGCCCTAACCACTTACCCATAACTGCCCTTCCTCAGGGCATTGGAGCTGAAACGCTGTCACAACATTAAACATCTGGCTACAACTCGGGAGTGTGCATTACTTTTTTTGAGTTCCACAAAGCTAACACACTGGTGATGTGCTGACTGATTCCAAATGCTTCCCTCATGCCATATGTTGTACTAGACCATAGATGTGAATTAGCTGCTAAGCTAGTGTCAGAGATTCTTTAAGTCTCTCTCTACTCTCTGCTAACGTTGATGGATTTGTACCCACATTTTTAATTTTAAAAAACCCTTTAATCTCAAGAGCCTGAATGCATCATCTATGTCGCTGCAGGTGCCTACGTAAATGCAGCATATGCAGCATATACGCAGGCAGCATCAGGCTTAAATGGGTTAACACATAATAAGTACATAGTCAAACATGTTCACGGAGTCATCTGTCCACTCCCAGAGACCCCCAGGATGGTGTTCTGTTTCATTATTATACTGATTTAACCACCATGTCTACAGTAAATGTAATGTTTTGTTTCGGCCCTTAACCCCTTAGCACACAGCCTATGTTATAACATTACGGTCACCAAAATTGTGATGGCTGTCTTAATCTCTTCCTTAAGGCTCTTGGTAATGTCATAGCAATGTTGTTATGATGAAGTTAGTTGAGTATTTTCAGCAAATAGTGAATCGGCCCGCCGGTGACTCCGCACTCTGCACTAGGAGGCTATGCCACAATAAGTGCAATAAATCAAACATGTTCACGGAGACGTCTGTCCTCTGCCAGGGAGCCCCAAGACGGTGTTCAGCTAAAGCAAGTTCTGTCTCATTATTATATTTACTTAACCACCATGTCGACAGCAAACATGTTTTGTTCGGCCTTTAAGCCATAATAAGTGCATAGTCTAGTGTTTCTCAGCGGGGGCGTTACAGACCCCCGAGGGGGCATTGTAGAGCCTCAGGGGGGCGTTGAGAAGGATACAGCTGAGTGGGGGCAGGGCTTAGTTCCCATTAAGCGTCATTAGTCTATTTTATTTTTCAATACTAAGGGGGGCATTGGCAGGCTTATGATGAGGTCAAGGTGGCAATTGTTCAAAAAAGGTTGAGAACCACTACCATAGTCAAACATGTTCACAGCGACATCTCTCCTCTCCCAGGGAGCCGGGGGACGGTAAGCAGCTGGCGCCCCTGTCGTGGCTGGGGAGGCTGGGTGGCTTCTACACGGCGCCCCAGGTGAAGTTCTTCTGGAACATCGCCTCCTACTTCGGCTTCCTCTGGCTCTTCTCCATCGTCCTCATGATCGACTTCCAGCCCACGCCGTCCTGGAGGGAATGGCTACTCTACGTCTGGCTCATTTCATTAGTCTTTGAGGAAATCAGACAAGTAAGATAGAATGGTTTGAATTACATTACATTATATTACATTACATTACATTGCATTTGGCAGACGCTTTATAACCATAGCGACTTTCAAAAGAGGACATAAAAATGACCATTACCTACATTTATTATTATTAGTAGTAGTAGTAGCAGTATTATCACATTATTACATAACACTTAGCTGACACTTGAAAAAAAAATCCAAAGTGATTTAAAGATATTACAGGCTACTGGTTACAGTCCCTGGAGCAATGTAGGGGTTAGGTGCCTTGCTCAAGGGCACTTGAGCCATGGATGGAGGTGTAGCGAGTGGTAGGCCTATATTAATTTGTGTAGTTTGCTTGTTTCTTACTCCTGTTAGGCCAAAAGTTGATAAATGGATAAATTGTAACTGTCCTTTTAGATGAATCACTTTTCCACTTGTGTCTCGCTCTGTCTTATTTATTTCATGTTCTGTAGCTTTTTGACGACCCTGATGGATTTGGCTTCCGGCGGAAATCCAAGATGTACATTAAAGATTTGTGGAACATGCTGGATGTCCTCTCCATCCTGCTCTTCATCGCAGGCCTCGCCTGCAGGTCAGCTTCATTACATTACACTTAGCTGTAGGGGTGTCAACAATGATCGATTCGACGATCCGAATCGATGCGGGGCATGGACGATCCAGAATCGATCCGGCAAGTTCCAGAATCGATCCGGCAATTTTTTTTCAGTTTCAAGTTTCAATTACTTCCATGGATATTTCGGGAGCAAATGAATGTTAAATTAAATAAAAGCACTTCAAAACATTGCAAGACTGATACAGACTGAGACAGATTGACACAGAAAACAGCCAATAAATTGTTGCTCAGTATCTGACTACTTGTATTGCCTCATCATGACTGATTAAACATTTGCTTTGCTTTCAGTAGAAATGTAATACATTGCAATGCATTGTAGAATTGAGTCGGATCGAATCGGATCGGATCGGATCGCATAGAATCGAATTGAATCGAATCGCTACCTCCCGAATCGTGATCGAATCGGATCATGAGGGCAGTGCCGATCCACACCACTACTTAGCTGACGCTTTTATTCAAAGCGACTTACAGATATCAGAGGGCATTGGTTACAGCAGTGTTTCCCAACCAGGGGTACGTGTACCACTAGGGGTACGCGAGCATACTGCAGGGGGTACTTGGGAAAATTTAATTTGAACAAATGCATGGAGCAAAGTCACACTGGAATAGAAAAAGCAATGTAAAATATGAGTTAGGGGGTACTCATGGTACAATGAAATGGTTTCGGGGGTACATGAGACACAAAAGGTTGGGAATCACTGTGTTACAGTCCAGGGAGCGATGAGGGCTTAGGTGCCTTGCTCAAAGGGACTTCAGCCATGGATGGAGGTGTAGGGAGAGGTCAGGTGGGATTGGAACTTACAACCCCCCCAGATTGAAAGACCAAGTCCCTAACCACGACTAGGCCATGGCCCAGGTTCATGTGATCATTTAGAGTGAACTGATTGAAACGTTAGAGAACTGCATTCCAATTACAATATAATCAGAATCAGATACATGTAAAGTGTCTGTGAATGTAGTTTTCTCTTTTACTATTATATTATATTATATACTATAATATTATATGTCACACTAGCATAGTGTTTCTCAACAGGGGCTCTACAGCTTTTTTTGTTTTTCTGTGAGTGTGAATGTATGCAACATGACACCCTACCAGGACCTTGTGTCTGTGCAGGGATGAGTGTGTGTGTGTGTGTGTGTGTGTGTGTGGGTGTGGGTGTGGGTGTGGGAGGGGGGTTGTGGGTGGGTTTGTGTGTGTGTGTGTGTGTGGGTGGGACAATGTGTGTGTGAAGTGTGTGTGTGTGAGAGAGAGAACATGTGTGTATCTGAGATAATGTGTGGCGGTAGTACTCAAGATATATTTTTCCTGTAATGTTCAATTATGTGTATAATGTCTTGTGTATGTTTTGTATTTGTGTATTTATGTAAGCTGACAGACACCTTAATTTCCTTCGGGATTAATAAAAGTACTCTACTCTACTCTACTCTACTCTACAGCCCACCAGGGGATGTTAGAGAGCCCTTGAGCACTCAGTTAGAGAGCACTCAGTTGGAAATGGCAGCTCATGAGTCTATCTTCTTTTTAAATACTAAGGGGGGCATTGAAAGGCTTATGATGAGGTCAAGGGGTTTTTGTTCAAAAAATGTTGAGAACCACTTTGGTATATGTGGCCTGACCATTTGTTTATTTTTTCTGTATTTAGCTCTCACTAAAAATAGTTTGAACATCCCTAGGCTATTTGATAATCATTTAAGAAAAAAAAAAAAAGCGTGCGCCCATCTTGTCTACAGATGGACCACCCGAGCCTTTTATGCTGGAAAGGTCATGCTCTGCATCGACTTCATCATCTTCTGTCTCCGTCTGATGGCCATCTTCACGATCAGCAGAACTCTTGGCCCAAAGATCATCATCGTCAAAAGAATGGTTGGTATCCCATTTTAAAGCAAACCCAAGGGACTGAGAGACTAAATTTAATACAAAATCCATACCAGGAGAAAGACTGGTTCGGGAGTAGAGTGAAATGAAAGCATGAAAGTGAATGCCCAACTGGGAAATTCCAACTCCCATTGTCATTGTGACACAGCACTCCACAGCACACAAGTGTTCACTCCACACTGCACACAACAAAATTGCATTTATGCCTCATCCGTCCAAGGGGGCAGCCCCCAATGGTGCCCCAAGTGCATCTTGTACCTAAATTAAACCAATGTCACTTTTGATAAAAGTGTCTGCTAAAAAGTGTTATTTATCCATGTCTCACTGGGTGTCTCTCTCTCTCTCTCTCCAGATGATGGATCTGTTTTTCTTCATGTTCCTGTTGAGTATCTGGGTGATAGCCTATGGGGTGGCCAAACAGGGCATCCTAATCCAGAACGAGGACAGACTGGACTGGATCGTCAGAGGGGCGGTGTACGAGCCCTACCTGATCATATTTGGAAACGTCCCGACCAACATCGACAGTGAGTAGTATGAGAGTCCAGCCACACTGTCATGTAAACTCTCAGCAATGGAGTGGGTTGATTTCCGTCAAGGAAATGTAAAATACAAAGCATATAACCACATACGTATTTGTATAAAACAGGAGAGAAGTCAACTCAGGCGGGTTTGAAGGTGTCTGGCGTATCAAATGTGAACTTTGACTGCAACGCCACAGAGCAGGCTCATTGATAGGGCACTAAGGGCAGTCATGCTCAGCTTTGCTGTGGTGATGGTGCAGGAAAACAATAGAATTCATGTGTAAAAAGGGAAGAAATCTGGTGCCACATGGATGTTTTTTCAGTTATTTCTTATTTATTTACAGTGCATTTAACTCACGTTTCGACAAAGCATCTTCATCAGAGTCCAACTTTTCACTAATGTCTGGTCCTACGCTGGTTGCACTTGATTGTCTCTAGTAGCGCAGAGTACGTGTTTCAGAGTACGTGAATTCATGTGTCTTCAGATAACAACTATTCCTGACCAAAACGTATCTTCACTATCCATTACCAATGCAGATGCTGAGTTTGACATGTCGACGTGCACTGTGAACGGTACGGATCCCTTGCGGCCCAAGTGCCCCGTGCTGAATGACGACCACAGCCCCGCCTTCCCAGAGTGGCTGACCATCATTATGTTGTGTGTCTACCTCCTCTTCGCCAACATCCTGCTGCTCAACCTCCTCATCGCCATCTTCAAGTGAGTTCTACTCAAACATGATGTTACCTGAATGGCAATGACGAAGTCGTAATGTATTATGAATAAAGGATCTGTGTAATGTCATAGTGGTGTACTATTATAGTATTTAAGTCTCAAATGGAGCACCTGTGCACTTTGGGCACTATGTTGCAGTGTGTAAGGCACACTGACTATGCACTGAAACATAGTGCCCGAAGTTGGTTTTGTCACCATTTATAGATTCTAAAACTGGGCATCGGAACGAATCCCGATACTCATTACAGTCCCATAACTATATAGGTCTCTTTTTTTTTTTTTTTTTTCTTCAATTCAAGTTTTTATTGTATTTTTCAATGGATCAAATCACCATAAACTTTACATATCACTCAAGTAGGGTAGCTATGGCCAAAAGAATATATAGGTCTCTTGAGACAAGTACAGATGTATTACATACAGTATAAGTATGACAAAAGCTTCTCATATCAGTGGTCAAAGCCAAGAGGGCAAAGTAATTACCATGGCATCACAGAGACAATATGCCTTCCAACTTGTAGGGTGACCAGAATTTAAGGAAATGTGCTTCAATGTTGCTGTAATGGAAAACAAAGTACAAGTACTACCTGGCCCAAAAAGAGTCACACATACTGCATTGTGTCTGGCTTGAACAGCTACACGTTTCAGGAGGTGCAGGACAACACGGATGCCATCTGGAAGTTCCAGCGGTACGAACTGATTAAGGAGTACCACAGCCGGCCCGCTGCCCCGCCCCCCTTCATTCTCCTCAGCCACGTCTTCCTCCTCTTCAGGCGCCTCGTCATGCGCCAAAAACCACAGAAGCACAAGCAGTTCCGTGAGTATGGCCTTCACCACGGCAACATTATACAACAGGACAGTAGAATAGAATAGGGTAGGATAGGATAGAATAGGATAGGATAGGATAGGATAGGATAGGATAGGATAGGATAGGATAGGATAGAATAGAATAGAATAGAGTAGAATAGAATAGAATAGAATAGAATAGAATAGAATAGAATAGCATAGCATAGCATAGCCTTGCATAGAATGGGAGAGAGTGCCTTATCTTAAGCTGATGACTTCATTCAAGAAAATAACAAAATCTTTTATTTTAATTCTCTATTTTGAATGTTTGTAGCCTGATTATCATCGACTTTCAAATCTCTTCCAGACTTGGTCTGACCAAGGGCATATCAATTAACGTTTCCGAAACGGCATGGTTGACCTGCCTCCGGTTTGCTACTGGTTGACTGGTTTCCGACAAAGTGGGTCGAGTTCCCGATTTTTCTGGAGATCAGAAACGATATACATTGCTCTTGGCATGACTAGAAGCAACGCCAAATGTGTTGCGTCACTAGGAGGGGGTGGCCTGGCTAGAATGTTTGGCCCAAAATAATTTTTGAAAATCAATTTGATTTTATTTTCCGCAAAACTTCATCATGAACGCACAATAAAGCTAAATTGAATGTACATGCATACCCACACCTAAAATCAAGGACTGCTTCAAAGATATTGCTGATGATTAGATTACATCACATACGTACATAAATAATATGTCTGCCTTCTCCGTGCAGGGGAGGATCTGGATAAGTATCACAAAACTGAGGAGGAGGAGCTGATGTCCTGGGAGGCCTTCATGAAGGATAACTACGTGGCCACCCAGCGACAGGAGAGGAGCGAGAGCATGGAGAGACGCATCCAGGAGACAGCTGATCGGTAAGGCCGCCAGGCTGGCACATGACGCCAACATACCACTCTGTCCATCTATTTATTTATCTGTCTTTTTATTTTTTTTAAAAAAACTGATTGTAATGACTGTCATTTATCCACATCGATTGTGTGCATGCAACTGCACTTCTTCTCTGAGTTCATTTCATATCGAGCTCAAAGAAGTCCTGTTGCTTACAGTTTAAATATAACTCCTTTCTTTCACCCCATATCTATCTATCTATCTATCTATCTATCTATCTATCTATCTATCTATCTATCTATCTATCTATCTATCTATCTATCTATCTATCTATCTATCTATCTATCTATCTATCTATCTATCTATCTATCTATCTATCTATCCGCTTCACAGCTGCCTCTTCTCGAGCGGATAAAAACTTGGATTCAACGCGCGTCGTACAAAAATAGAGATCTAATTTATTTGCCACTCTTTCCAACTTATCTTACAGGGTATCACCAACTAAAAAGGTTCAAACAAAAGGCTCTATTTCGGAGGTTTCCAATAAACGCGGTTGAAAGATTGTTTGCCTCTACCGCTCTGCCAGGCCATCTGAGTCAGGTGCTTTTATGAAAACGTCATGTCATAGCCAATTAGGCACGTCACTTCAAACAACCCAAACAGAGCGGCTCAAGCAAGACAATCCAACAACAAAATAAATAATGATAATTACCAAACTAGATTTCATAAACATAAATACCATTATTCATAACCAAAATATGTAAATACTATATAAAAGGTTAATGAAACACAAAAATAGGCAAAATGGCTCTAACACTATCTATCTATCTATCTATCTATCTATCTATCTATCTATCTATCTATCTATCTATCTATCTATCTATCTATCTATCTATCTATCTATCTATCTATCTATCTATCTATCTATCTATCTATCTATCATATCTACTGTATATACATATCTGTCTGTCTGTCTGTCTGTCTGTCTGTCTGTCTGTCTGTCTGCCTGCCTGTCTGGCTGTCTGCCTGCTTGTCATGCATAGGAGCCATGACCAGAATGTCTCGTGTGGGTGGCCATTTGGCATAGTAGAGGGGGTGCAGATTAATGGAAAAAAAAATTTGGATGGAGAGAGCGTTTTCCAGAGCACGTCCCAGCGTGGGAAGGGAAGGGCTTGTCCCTGAGATGCGTCAATCCACAAAATAGAACACAGACAGAGAGACAGAGAAGCAGCAGATTGACTAACTGATGGACAACCGCGACCGACTTGTTTGATATATAAAAGGAACAGCAAGCTATAGATCTCATAGTCCCCTCAATCAGTCTAAAGCCTCAACGGACACTTCTTAAATGTCAGTCACACAAGCAGACAAAGACGAATGGCAAAGTAGTTTAACCAATTTTAGCCAAAGACACCTGCAAAAAAAACAACTGCTGAATCCCAAGAGGTGCCCTCAGCCTATGAAACCCTAAATATCTCAGCCTCCCAAAGCACATAGAAACATGCAATGTGTTGCATTCAAAAGCTCAGACCCTCATCTTGTGGTCATTCAGCGCTAACATAGCCACATTTTTACAGTATTTCTCAATTGGTTTTGTACATTTCTCGAATCTCTCTCGCAATTTGCAAAACATAATATTCATTCTCAAAACAGCTTTATCAAATGGCAAAACACCGTGGATAACCTGCAAAACTGAGTCTCTTGCTCAAAACCCTTAGTTTGCTTTCAAAACCAAGTTTTTGCATCAATGAACGTATCAGCGCCAGCAGAATGGTTAGTCATTGTGTCATAGTTTATGGACCATCATCATGTTGTCAATTGAATAGTATACTCTTGAGGATCTTTTCTGAAGCGAATCGTTGTTTAGATTGGATGGGAAATGTTGTAAATTTGGCTTTATATTACATTGATCAGATAAGATTAGGATAATTTCAAAGCTTTTTGAGTGATATGACAAAAGCAATTGATAATGTACGAAATCACTGAGAATTGTACAGCCATGGCATGGTGGACAAGAGCATTTGCTATATGCCGAAAACAATGAGAAACTGATTTGACCATGTGCATAGGTAACACCAGGAATTCACAATTGAACTGATTGACTTTTGAGAATCATTATTCTGTTGTGAGAAATGTACAAAACCAATTGAGAAAAACTGTAATAAAAAGCTCAAGGGCCTGAATGCAGCATCTATGTCGCTCCAGGCGTCTAGGTCAATGCAGCGTCAGGCTTTAATGGGTTAATGAATGCCCTGCCAATGCCATGGAGTTGATAGTTGTTTTTGTGTAGTCGTGGCTTTGCTTTGGCTGCATGGCAGAGGTCCTGGAGGAGGAGTAGGACAACACACACACACACACACACACACACACACACACACACACACACACACACACACACACACACACACACACACACACACACACACACACACACACACACACACACACAGGTATGTTGTACTGACGTAATGGAGTTGATAGTTGTGGCTTTGCTTAGCCCTGCAAGGGTTACCACCATGGTTAAGATTGATAAACGTCATGAGTTACATTTACACAGGTATGTACTGACGTTGTGGAGTTCATACATAGTTCTGGCTTGTCTTTGGCCTCCAGGGTTGGCAGCATGGCGGAGGTGTTGGAGCGGGAGCAGGACAAGGCCTCCATGGCAAAGCGCCTGGTCCAACTGGAGGAACAGGTTCTTAAATCAGACTCATACTGCTCCTACACACATACACACAGTCCATTGTATTTCTTTCTTTTAAAGAATAATAAGACAATGGCTGCACTGTGTGCTGCAGTACATGCCACTAACAAAGCATACACATTATGTTTTGTTTTGTTGGGTTTTTTTACATACTGTATACTGTTTATCCCATAACCATACCACACTGTTGATCATATCTGCTTTCAAAGAACGATAATTGTAAGCTGATGGGTGTATGCTACAATGCAGGTCCATACTAAGCAAATATGGTGTGTTGTTTTGTTTTTCTCTATCCCATAACCATCATTAAATGCCAGGTGTCCCAGTCTACTAAAGCACTGAAATGGATCATGGACACCCTCAAAGCCCAGGGCTACCAGACCAAAGAAGAACCTCCTTCAATGTGTGAGTCGATCGCATTTAAAGCACTCCTTTTGTATCCATTATACAGGATTTGGTGGAGCCTGTCAGTTTCTTTGTCTGTTAAGACATGGCCCCTGTTATAAACATGATACCTTGTTACCTGAATGGCAATGACAAAGTCGTAATGTACGTAGTATTAATTAACCCAGAGCCTGTTATACCTTACTGTCTCCAAAATTGTAATGGCTATGCCTTATTCTGTTACTTTAGGCTCTCAGTAATATCATAGCAATGTTGTTATGATGTAGCTGAGTATTTCCAGCAAATAGTGAATAGGCCCGCCGGCGACCCCATCTGCACTAAGAGCAGGCTGTCATCATGCTTTAGCGTATGTATCACACGCTAGTGCATTCAGCGTGTTGGTGCGACGCATTTTGAAGTTAAAGCGTGCTCCTCAACTCAACAGTAAATCGCTTTCATGCACTTTTGACACGTGACGAGGTTTGCGCAGTTTTTCCGCCGTGTCGGCGATTTTGTTTTGTCACAGCGCATTTCTGTTACTAAACGCAAATATGCTTTGCTGTGCCCTAACCAAAACCACCCCTAAACCTAACCTGTCAGTAAAACAATGTTTCTACTGCTTTACTTTTGCCAAGAACAGCGAGATTAGGCGAATTTCTACCTAAATTGTGCCTAAACCAAAACCATCCCTAAACCTAACCTGTCACAGGGAGTTGTGGAGCACGCTTTAACTTGGAAATGCGTATTGGACAAACGTGATAGTGGGTCCAAATCAGCGTGTCATAGATACGCCTATGCATGATGACATGTTGCTAAGAGACTACTAAAGGATCTATGTAATGCCATAGTAGTGTAGTATTATAGTAGTTAATTCTTTTGCCATGTTTGAAATGGCACACTTGTTGTGCACTTTGTGCACTATATTTCGGTGCGTAAGGCGCACTGACTACACAGCGAAACATAGTGCCCGAAGTGCACAAGTGCGACATTTGAGACACTGCATTTGTCTTATAGCATGCACATCCTTGCCATGGCCATGGCCGTAACTACCATTGACACATTGGACTACATTGGACACAGAGATGATGTCCTCAGTATTTTTTTCAGAAATGTAAAATTTATCTATGCTGAAAATTGATCTATGATCAACAATGATGAATTCAGTCTGTATATGCCACCCCCATTTATCCTCAAGGCAGTGATTAATGGAAATGAGTTTGACTGAAGTGTTTGAAGCATTCTTAATGTACAGTATGCAGAACAGTATGCAGTATTTGACCTCGGTACCGTAATTGAAAATGTCTTTTTACGGCCCTGGTCATGACATATACCTCCTCCTCTGTCATTATCCCAAAGCCAGAAGTACAGAGAGCGATGGAGATGACGAGTGTGACGGAGAGGTGGAGAAGAGGCAGTACCACTTTTACGCCCGCAGCTTCCTCTACCCGGGCACCAGCAAGAAACGCTTTCCTGTTCCTGAGGAGAAAGTGCCTTGGGAGGTGAGTGGATATGAGAATGGGCAGTGAGGTGATGGCTATGAATGGTAGCCTACCATGTGATCGTTACATTTCTCATCACTGTAAACGTGTTATTGCTATGCAAAAACATTCTGTCTGTCTGTCCTCTCTCTCTCTCTCCCTCTCTCTCGTGTTACACTCAGGTGGACTTCACACATGTTCAACATGTTATCGCAATGTAAAATCATTCTCTCTCTCTCTCTCTCTTTCTCTCTCTCTCTCTCTCTCTCTCTCTCTCTCTCTCTCTCTCTCTCTCTCTCTCTCTCTCTCTCTCTCTCTCTCTCTCCCCACTCAGGTGGACTTCACACCTTACATAGCTGAGGCTTACAGTGCAGAGCCAGTCACCAAGTGGGTTTGCGTTGTGTTATCCTTTAGCATTTACACTTAGTGTACAACCTAATCTTTTATGACTATTGCTATTTGTCTTGTATTCATTATTTATATTATTATATTTCTTATATTTTATTTATTAGGATATATATATATTACTAATTTGTGAAGCATATTACAATATACCTACATATAATGAGATACAATGTAGAAAATGTGCTCATCAAGTATATTTACTTTGCTTACACATTGAAACCAAAAACACAACATTTTGTTTGGTATGTGCTGTGCTGTATATCTTAACCTCTGCGCCCCTACTTTCACTAGAGCGGAGGAGTTGACTTTAGACAACTACAGGTATGTACAGCCAGCGGTCACATGGTGTCACATTTTTGCTCATCCCGTCCCCGGTCCCCTGGCCTCACATGTGCCTATTGCTCCTTCAGGAATCCAGGGGGTCGTACTGGGATACGAGGAAGAGGGACGCTACAGTGCCTGGGCCCAAACCCCATCCTAGACCCAGTCCTCACTCAGTGAGTTTTTAGTTTGTTTTTTAGTTTAGTTTATTTGATAGGGACAGATACATAACATGTAGGTTGCATAACAACCAAAACAGCAAGCATCATAGCATTTATAGCAAAAAGCTAATTTCCAATGCTCGTCCCTAGAAGGGCTTTTGAAACATCTTTTTAAACTAAGAATAGATCTACATCAGTACATCATTTCTGCTTTGTTTGCCAGCTATGTTTTTTTTTATTAAGTAGCAGCATTATTGTTGATGCAGATACTGTGAACTCAAAGGTTACCAGCGCCCCTGTGTGGTGTGGACGTGTTGGTCTTTCCTAATATGCTAAGAAAAAGTTTACCAAAGAACATGCCATACATTTTACCATTCTGTCGATTTTTCATTGTGGCTCAAAGGATTTTTTTGAATTTACAATGTCTTGTCAACTTTTTATTGTTTTTTTTCTGTAGCTGGCAAGATAAAGATCATTCCGTTCTGCAGTTCTTGGCTGTCTGGAATGAAGCTGAGGGATGCTGGTCTTTACCAGGGGTAAGACGACTGTTATTCATTTTCACTTTCCACTGCCATCTTAGATTATTATTCTTGTCAGGTCGTCTGAAAAGTGTGGAGACACAGTGTTCTGATGAAAAAGTGTGATATGTGAAAGCCCAATTCGGAAACTCCCATTGTCATTGTGACACAGCACTCCACAGCACACAAGTGTTCACTGTGTAGCAGGCCTACTTTGACAATTTAGGCTGAAGCCCACACCCGACTACGCCAGCCCTGAGGGCTACTCCCCCAGAGCAAAAGTTAAGTTAACTAGGAGAATGGTGAAGATAGACTTTAAGTAAGGCACACTGATTCACAGATACTCAGAGGCAAGAGAAGTATGCTTCCCCAACAAAATGAATATTTATTTCACACAAAGGTCCACAGTACATCACTATCACCACCCCACAACACAGTTGACCCCTTTTCCCCCACACACACACACATAGTATAGGAGTGATTCTCTAATTCGCCTACACTTTTAAGTCCGTGGATTTTATTTGGCAATTCCACTAACTGTTAACTGCATCCAATGATGTTTTGGACATTAGAAAACATTTATCTTTCATATAATACAGAAAGTGTAGACATAGCATTATTTCCCTCAGCAAGAATGAATATTGAATACTGGTTTTGGGCGTTTTCATGCCGTCCTGTTTTCCAAATGTCAGATTCAGTCTTCATATTAGCATGTAAAGAAACTTGTTTTGCCCAAGACGATTGCAAATGTTGATTCACAGTAATCATCACAATATGACAAAACTGTCAGAAAGACCACTGTCCTTTCCATTATACATGAAATTTGCCATTTTGTGTTTGTCCACGAAAACTGTGTTAACGGTGTCACGGTCTGAAACCTCCTCCATAAATCAGTAATGGTTTGGTCTTAGGCCATACGAATAACATCACGTGATGTCATAACCTCTTTGGCAGGATACGGAAGACTTTTTGGTAAATTTTGAGCTCCATCCTTCCATAATTTAATCCATTCTTTTTTCATGTTCTCATAGCGGGGAAAATTGCCTGTCAATGGTGTTATCACATATTCATAAGAATCTTGAATTAGAAATCACATGTAGAAAAACACAGATAAAGCATACAGATACATGAATTGATTAAGGTGTTGTGGTGGAACTTCTGAGGTCCTCAGTTAGCACAACACCATAAAATGGCTGAAATGTCAACGGTGTTACCGTCAATGGTGTTACAATTAAGTATGACAGTCAGGGTTGCCAGATGAGGCTGATGATTTCCAGCCCAAAAAGTGATCAAAATCCGCCCTAAAAACCCGCCCAATTCTATTGATTTATATGGCAGTGGGAAGGTTTTTCTGATAGATGCCATTTTTACCCGCACCCGGCCATCCTAAGCAGCCCAATTGGGCGGGAACCAGCCCAATCTGGCAACACTGATGACAGTTGAGGAGGAGTATGTTTTTGCCAATTTATATCCATATTGACAGACAAACAAACTAAATAATTTGTGTTCTAGGGAGATGGGTTTGTCTGCTCTGTTTTTTCTCCTAAAAAAGTGCCGACTTGTTCCCCTGCACTGTTGACCGTAACACCGTTGAGTAACACCGTTGACTGTTTTGAAAGTGTTTTTGCGCTATTGATCCCTTATGTGTTGCAAAAATACTATGAACATACACTAGGGATTATCTCTGGAGAAGGAAGTCTTGTGTAAGGAGGGTGACTATATTCAAATCAGACGTTACAGGGATTTATGATGAAAAATGTGTCAGTCTGTATCACAGTGACTCATAAAATCCTACTTATGAAGCTCAACAATCACATTTTCTATATCAGTTGCACAGATTAAAGACAACATTACTGCTAAGGGACATAAGCACTTTCAAACATATATTGTTTCAACTCTGTAGTATTTTTATATATGTTTGAAATGACATAGTATTTGTCCATAACACTGTTGACAAAATAATTAAGCAAATGTTCGCTTTCATTAGAGTATTTATCAAATGATTTAAGATTAAGCTTGGCAATTTGTTTGTTTGGAAACTTAAATATATACACTATGTAAACATCTAGGTCATTTAGTTGAAAAAAAATACTGATAATTGACATTTTGCTTTTGCCAAAAGCGTAGGGGAATCGTAGAATCAGTCCTACACACACACACACACTCCCAGTACACGGGCAACACTGCCCCAATGCTCACGGGCCCTAGGGCCTGATCCACGACCGTGGAGAGTGATAACGAGAGCTAAGCGGTAGGGGGGAGTAGCGGAGCAGGCCCCGCCCCAAACGGTACACGTTGGCGAAAGAAAAGACAGAAACTCAAAACACTCAAAAAGGAGAAAATAAATCACACCATAGAAATAAATCAAAGAAGAAATTAAATAAATTAAATCACACAATTAGTACGCTAAGATAGAAAAATCAAACTCAAATCACCCATGTGCTCACAGCAAAGGAAAGTGCAGAATTCCACCACCTGGGACGCCAACAGCACACGCTGGGATGAGGGGTCGGTCTCCTGTCCCAAGAGAGAGAGAGAGAAGAGCGAGAGAGAAGAGGAGAGAGAGAGAGGACAGTGGTACAATTATTCACAGGGAGTAATGCACACAAACTCCTGCCACTAGTATTGTGGCAATGCTTAGATGTTAATACTGTCCGATAGAAAAAGAAGAGAGAAGAACAGAGAGAGAAAGGACAGTGATACACTCATTCACCATAAGTAATGCACACAAACTCCTGCCACTAGTATTGTGGCAATGATTAAATGTTAATACTGTCCGATAGGAAAAGGAAAGAGAGAGAGGTGAGAGAGAGAAGAAGAGGCAGTGATACAATTATTCACAGTAAGTAACGCGCACAAACTCCTGCCACTAGTATTGTGGCAATGCTTAAATGTAAATACTAAATGTGGGGGGGGGGACAATGCAGACTGGACCCCGCCAAGTACCATGCGATAGCCCAACCCACAAAGGGGAACAAATAGTACACTCCAAATCACGCTCCCTTATGTTATAATAAGATTGGCAGAAGGCACGTCCTGGGAGACGGACTTATAAGTGTTTTCGAGTCGTTGATATATACATGGACCACAGAAATAAACAACATGGACAAGAGGCACTCAGACACGCAGTCACAGGTGTGCGTTCCCTTATCAAAGGTAGCGAGAGCCCGCCGGGTTGACGAATCCCGAGCGTGAGCCGGATCGAAACAAAACAGCAGCCACCGAAGCCGTGGGAGGTCGAGGGACAGAATCTCCAAGTAGCCGCAGATCTGTTAAGTTAATAACAAAACCACACTAAGTTATCAGGTTCACTAATGCCCCATGCTAGCAGCAAGGCGAGGAAGGGATACATACCGTTAGGCTGGAGATGGTTCTACAAGGCCACTATCCATTGTGAGCTCCGAACACAAACGCGCCACATTCCGCTGCTGTTCCAAAACCAAAGGAGAGGAATTAGACAAGGGCTACACCATGCAATCTAAGCAACCCACCGAGTCCTACGGTAACTTACCTAGCATCCAGAGACACTGCCACAAAGCTAGCCACCCCACGAGTCAGCTGGCCGCTTCCCACAGGGCAACGCAACCCCTCTGGCAACCGAGGCACCAAAGCACCGTTTGGATACACTGCAGAGCAAGCGAATTACGCAGTCAGAAAAAGGTCATCAAAGCAGCCAAAACTACCAGATAGGCACAACGCACTCACCACGCGATAGCCTTCGGCCTTCCACGCCAAATCCCACGACGAAACAAGGACTGTTCTCCCCGAATGAAACCAGGCATGTGCCAACCTCCAGGCCAAGCCCCTTAAATACCGCCCATAATAATCAGTGCGCACCTATTTCCCAGTTTCGGTATCCATGCAATTGCGCATCCCGTCACAATCGCACACAACAAAATTGCATTTATGCCTCACCCGTGCAAGGGGGCAGCCCCCAATGGCGCCTCAAGGGAGCAGTGTGGCAGGTCGGTACCATGCTCAGGGTTCCTCAGTCATGGAGGGGGATGGGGAGAGCACTGGTTAATTACTCTCCCCACCAACATGGCGGGTCGGGAGTCGAACCAGCATCCTTTGGGATACAAGTCTGATGCCCTAACCGCTTACCCATGACTGCCGATAAACAGAACTAGATGGACCTGTGTGGATGGTTCATTTTTCACATAGTATTCTACTGTGCTGGCTGAGGCTTTTTTTTTTCCTCTTCCATTTGCACTTGTTAATGCATTTGTTTCACTACATTTGTCACTTCTTGTCTTCGTGCAGTTTCCTGCCAGCCTCTTTCCTCACCTGTGTCTCATTAATCCCCCATCATGCAGTGCTGTGCTGTTTTTATAGTCATTAGTCTGCATTTTCACTCATTTGCAGTCTAATGAGTCTGGGCCCACGCTACAGTTACAGTAAACCTCTCATGCCATTTCACCCTCATTCATTTATGAATGTTTTTCCGTCTACATGACAGTTTTTGCATTGATTTGACATGTTGGGCAAATATAATATCAGAAAATGTTGAAAGATGTAGTAGTAGACTATGTATGTAATAGTATATATTATTTATTGGACTCATTGTAATGTATACGTTCCATATTCAATGTTCTTGATATACTGTGCAATGACTACACTGTACTTCACACATTCATCATATATACAGCATGAGCTGCACATGTGTGTTGATTGTGTGAGGCTCAGTATACAGTCATACCATAGTATATCAATAACATTATTACGTTACATGTACACAACATGTTTCCTACAAGTGTGGTGCTTTAAGACAGTGTTTCCCAACCTTTTTTGACTCGCGTTTTTGTTGTACCATGAGTACCCCCTATCCCATGCTCTCTGTATATTCCTTTATCCCAGTATGACTATACTCCATTCAATTGTCATTATCAGATTTTCCCGCGTACCCCCTGAGGTGTCCTCGCGTACCCCTAGTGGTACACGTACCCCTGGTTGGGAAACACTGCTTTAAGACATCACCCTGTGTGTGTGTCCTTCTGCAGGGGGCATTAAAAACAGGAGAGCCGCTTCCAGGCCGACTGAAGAAGCTCCTGGGAGACAAGCTATACCAGAGGATCAAGGCCAAACTAGGGGATGGAAGCCGACACAACACGGTAGCGTGCTTATAAGGGCCATACAGGACTACCATGAATACAGAAGCGCACGCGCGCGCGCGTGCGCGCGTGTGTGTGTGTGTGTGTGTGTGTGTGTGTGTGTGCGGCGCGCACGCTTTGGTTATTCCCAGTGGTTAAATTGGGTTTTGTAATGAGGAGAAGTCATTCCCTACTCACAGAGGTCAATATTGTATTGTTATAAAATGCTGCGGTATAGTGCTCTCAGCTTTGGCTGGCTGCACTACTATGAGCAGTAGAGGCTGAGATCCTTAGAAAACCATGGCCCATTACAAACTCCTATTATTTGTTATGGGGATCTAAAAGACTTTGAAATTTACTGCATGTTTACAGTGTTGTGTGTTGTGAATATCATTGTATTTTCCTTACAAACATGACCTCATGTTGCACATGAGACAATGCTGTCCTTCTCTCTTCTGGCCAATGCGTAGTGGTCTTACTTCCTGTAACTCCAAAGTATATCTGGAATTGAAATGCAAGGGGGTCAGAATAGGTTGATCTGATGTTGATTTGATCTGATGCCAGCATGATCTACCAGGATCAAAAAATGAGAATAAATTCTCTGACTAAGGCACTCCAAATTAAAATGTCTTCATTAATATGACAGGTCCTACATGGACATATTAAAAACAAGGCCCACGCGTAGCGGCATGAGTGCCTTCTTCAGGGCAGTGCCAGCATGATCTTGTTTTGCTGTTGTCCAGGTGTATGAGGGCTACGCTGATGACCCCAGGAATACGGACAGTGCTTGGGTAGAAACCACCGTTCTCAACATCCACTTGGACAGTGCTGGATCCCTCATGAATGAACTGAATCGAGCGGTTAGTGTTCAATTGATTTAAAACCCCATTATACACTTACCAGAGAGATACAGTGTGGTGGTGGGGAATTACTTACAACAGAAAATAATTTAAACCAATAAATAGACCTGTGTGACATATCAAAAAGGGCATTCATTTTAGGAGCCATATATGGATATTGAACACTACTTATTTTCAGAAATGTAAAAATGTTTTTTTTTTTTTTAAATTTCTGAAAATTGGGGCCCACGAGGGTGCGGGGCCCACCGGTGAGTCAGTTCTACGCGCCGCTAATTATGAGGGGGCCCTTTAAGCCAAAAGTGCCCCGTCCCTATTTCTCCCCCAGTCCAGCCCTGTATATTGTACATACCCCCCCCCCCCCTCTATTATTGCAGAATGCAGATCTCTTGCATGAGCATCGGAAATGACTCTTCTTTATTTTTGTCATTTGATCCATCAGGTCGCCGCCAGCCAACTATTATCTGAACGGATCCAGTGGAAGGGGGTCAGCAGCAAGACGCCAGTGCACACATACCAAAGAGAAGCCCTCCGATTGGTTGCCAAACTCCACCAGACGCCATTCTGATTCGCACAATACTTTCCTCCTCCCAGCCACGGATCGGACGTCTACCTGACTTTGTTGAGGAGCACTGCTAGGACATTTGAAATGCAGCAATAACAAAGTCAATGCTGTTTTCAAACATATGAAAACAAACAAACATTATTTTGTATATGTAAATTGATATGTAGAAATGCAGAATGTATATTGTGTATTGCCAACGTGAATGTACAAACCTGTTTAGGAAACTGTGACATACTGAGTGCAAAAAAGGAAAAAGTAATTTACAAAAAAAAGACACTATATGCACCAGCATCTGGCCACTTTGCTTGCAGAGAAAAAGGACATTCGTATTTTTTTAAATACTCTCCGTGCCCTCCCTTGGCTTGGCAAGATTTACATCCAGATAAACGTCTATACACGGTTAAATATTGGACACACACAGCTCGACCTTATAGCACTTTACTGTATAAGACAACACTGTCTTACTGTCTGCTCAATGTCATATATCCAGTCCAGTACACATCAGTATGCATCAATGAAGGGTCAAAAACCTCTGACTTTTATTGCTGTTCTATTTTTCATCCATTCTCTCATTCATAATCCGTTGGGTGTCCCTTTGACAAAGTTTACAGGAGGTGGGAATG
Source organism: Engraulis encrasicolus (assembly GCF_034702125.1). Lineage (NCBI taxonomy): Eukaryota > Metazoa > Chordata > Actinopteri > Clupeiformes > Engraulidae > Engraulis > Engraulis encrasicolus. The sequence continues at coordinate 10,217,027 of NC_085869.1, forward strand.
AAAGACTGTGAATATTGTTTAATGTTGTCTATGCAACTTGCTCATGGGAGCTGTGTTAGTCAAGGGAATAACAAAATTATTTGAGAAAGTAAATGTTTGTCAGCAGACACATTCCTTCCAGTCTTGTGAGCGTATTGTGTAGAGCTAGTTCACATGTCAGGTGCGTTTCTCTTATTGACCGCTCGAGGGCAGTACATCTATGTTTAAAAAAAAATAATTATGATGCCACGAAAATATGCATTTCCGTGAATTGCTTAGATTTATGACTGTTATACGTTGAGACGCAAGATTTATCCATAACATGCGATAGAATACTGTTGTGGCATTTCTGATTTTGTTCACTATTTGCACTAAAACTGCACGCAAAGTTTCGGGAAACAAGGGATAACTTTCTACAGTGAAAGGTAGCAGCAGTGGTGGTGGAGCAGAGATGCCGGGATTGGAATCAACATCTGGTGGGTTTTTACCTCAAATCAGCTATCAAAACGTTCTTGTCAAGTCGATTTGGATACAACACGGGACTTTCTTGTGTGTAATGTTAGCTGTGTAATTTAAGGACACGCACATCCTAACGCTGGCTACAAACTTAGCTTCCATGCTAGCGGCGTTCACTTCCTTTTTTGCCGCTGACAGGGCGATGTTTACGTTAATCATTACATGTTAGGTTTGACATGCATTAAAACAGTAGCACGTGGCTGGTCCACATCAGCTGTGAAATCAAAACAGTTCGATAGGGCTTGCACATCAGCAACTAGCATGTGAGCATGTGAACTGGAATTAGCCATAGGCTACAGCTAATTTACACCACCATTCTTCAATTGTGTGTCCTAGGCCACTGCAAGTTCTAGTCAAACAACCACTATATCCCTTATTCTGACACGTTTCTTTTTATGGTTTTCGTCCCAGGGGTTGGTGTTACTGTAGAAAACATCGGAAGGCTACCTTCTGACATTTTCGCAGAAATGGTAAGTCTGAGCAATGTTGTCAGCCAGATTCCCCCCTCATTTTGACAGCTCCTGGGCATCCGTAGAATGTATGACACTTAAGCAGTGACTTCAGCACAACACGAAGAGATTTAGTGGTGGGCGGCAATAACTTATCCACACCATGTAAACAAGTCAAGTGGGTCTACGTGTTTGATGAATCACACACAGGTGCATGTTGGTGAAGATATGACGCCCTCCTGTGTGTGGGTGTCAGTTCTGATGGTAATCTGGTAATCTCTCCAGTGTCAGCAGGTGCTGGCTCATCTTCAAGGGCAAACCAGTGCAGTAGATTTGCCCAAAATTTCTGATGTGAGTAATAAGGCCACTTATTGCACGGGTCAGTTTTTGTTGACATATCCTTATTCTTCCCGAGCATACACCGAATTAACAAGGAAACTGTGTTTTGCTTTGCAGACATTGCAGAGAAATGGCATAGAGCTTGAATGGAAAGCACTGCAAAACATTGTCAGATTGCTGTCAAATAATTTCAGGTAATCCTGCTGTGTGACTTGGTTTCTGCCAAATCACAAGTTCACCATCTTTGTGTCTGCCGCTGTTTTTCACACACACTTGCACGCACATGCACAGTCATGGGTAAGCGGTTAGGCCATAAGACTTGTAGCCCAAAGGTTGCCAGTTCAACTCCCAGCTTGCCAGGTTGGTGGGGGAGAGTAATAAATCAATGCTGTTCCCCAGGGTGCGATTTGTCGGAAAACCAGAAGGGGGGGATATGTTTCAGATTTCAAGCAATATCAATGGAATTACATTAAACTGTGATAATAATTGTGTAGAAAAAGTGGCGATTATCAAAACTAGAAGAGGGGACAATTCCCCCCATCCCCCCCTACAAATCGCACCCTGCTCTTCCCCATCCTCCTCCATGATTGAGGAACCCTGAGCATGGTACCGTCCCCTCGTACTGCTCTCTTGGGGCATCATTTGGAGCTCCTCCCTTGTATGGGTTAGACATAAACGCAATGTTGTTGTGTGGAGTGAGCACTGTGTGCTGTGCTATGTCATAATGCTATGTCATAATGACAAGGGGAGTTTACTAGGTGGGCTTTCACTCAAAACACACAGACACACACACACACACACACACACACACACACACACACAGTACAGTACAGTAGGTTGTGGTGTCTCACTGAAAACACACACACACACACACACACACACACACAGTTCAGTACAGTAGGTTGTGGTGTACGGGGGGGGGCAAAGCGATCCTTCTCTACAGCTGCTGTTTTCTCTTGCAGAACGGCGGCGAGGAGCAGTCTCACGGCTGATCAGCTGGTGGCCCGGCTGGTTGAAGGGGGCGGGCAGTGGGCCAAGGCTGCGCTTCAGGTGCTGCATCAACTGTGGAGCGAGCATGGAGCACTCGTTCACACGTACCAGGAAGCCCACGCCATGGCCAGCATTGGACAGGTAGGTCTTCAAGTAACGCCCACTGGACGACAGTATATTTCTAATGAAAGGTTTATTGAACATAGACACGACCAACTGACATGATTTGCACAGACTGCTACTGACTACTAGACTGACATGCATATCCCCCGCTGCATGCATAGAACTTAGGGCTGCGTCACGGTCACATATCATGCGCAGTATGCAATATTATGCACTTAAACTTACTCTGCATGACAGTTCCTACAATAAGCTAATAATTAGCGCTCTGCATTAACACCAGCCAACCGGCCAAATGCTGGTAACATTTCAGTTTGGTTGGAGGAAAAGATCGACTTAATATAGCCACTTTGACCCATTAGTGAGCGTGTGTTGGGCTGGAAAGATTAACATCTACTTGCCATTTTGGCTGGTGATGAACAACATTAATTTAGAGCCCTGCTGATTATTATTTGTATTGTGTCATATTGATGTATTGCTTTCTAGATATGTTACAATTGAAGTGAAGAGAAGTGTTTTCATTGTAGAGCCTGGGAAATTTGCACAATCGTTCCGATCTAAGAGACAGCATGGATTCTATCCCTCAGCGAGGGTTCCAGATCTTGTCTCCAATCAGAGAGCAGGGAGGAGTGGAAAGGCGATGGCTGCAATTTGTTTGAATAGATATACCTGACACGATTGGCTACGTATGCCAAATGACACATTCGTAATGCTCAATAAACGGCCATGGGCAATCCCATGGATGGCATAGGTAGCCTCCAGACTATTTCACTTGTGAGATCGTCTGGTGTTAACGAGGCAAGGTTCTGTACATTAGAAGAGAAGAATGGCCTATTGTTACTATGCACTATACACATATGACCTATGGGGCTGCAAATGTTGCATTGGACAGGTAGGCCCTCAATTAACGTGGTACTACAATACACTACAATGTGGACTACTATACTATTATACACACATACAGTAAGATTGAGGTCATTTTTCTCATTGTGTGCATGTTGCAGTCTACTCCTATGCAACTTAATAATTCTGGACTAAATGAGAATGTACTATTGTATTATTGTTTTGAGTAGGAGGATGGGAAAGAGAGGTCAACCGTGTCCTGAGGTCACCAGAGTGTTGAATAAAGACCTTGTTTCACCAAACTCACCAGATAGTGTGTGGTATTCCCTCTGATAACGGGAGGCCTCTGAGCTATGCACACAGATGTATACATAGCGTGTTAAACATACGTTGCTGGGCAACCTCTGCTGGTAACTACAGGGCCTTGTGGTGTTCCACAAGCTGGCTCCTGACCTCTCGCTGGCTTGGTGCTCAGAGACAGTTGGCAGAGGAAGTCTCATTGTCTTGGGTTGCAGCTGACGTCATAGTGCTGCCCCCTGGTGGTGATCTTTCCTACCTTCGGATTGGTAGGAAAATACCGCTTTCAGTTATGGAAAGCTGAGGTTCTCAGCTTTTAAACAAGTCCCATGGTGTGTCTTTAGGTCTAATTGAAAATATTCTGTGTCAGATCGAAAAAATGAAGTTTTGAATGGGTTTCAATGGCTCCAAGCCCAGGTTGTCCACCATTTCAAATTCGCGCGCTCCTGTGATGGGGCATTCTGACGTAACTGCAACCCAAGAATTGTAACATCTCTGGTCTGGGGTGCATTTCTCGAATGCATACTTATTAGCCAGTTAGCAACTTGGGTAGTTGCCAATGGGAAACTGCATTGAAAACAACAAAGTAGCTATCATAGTAAGCAACTATGGTTTTGAGAAATGCACCCCTGGTCAGGTTTTTAATCACACACATCCAGGTAGAATTGTTGCAGGTCACACCAAAATAGATGTGAAAGACATAAAAACCACATGTAACGTATGCCAGCTAACAGAGGTAAGTAATTACACTGGAGGATGACCTTGGTTACAGGCACGCCGTTGAGCTTCAATAAAGGTTGCCAAGATACTGTATGTGACCCAATGGGCAGGAACGTCACCAATATGGCCTTTTGCCCTCACCGTAGCGAATCGAATTCCTGCGCCTGTCAGATAGTAGCCTGGGCCCGCCCATTCTAGTCTTGCAAATCAGGAAACCACAGGCCTAAAGGTAAATCTGGAGAGGTTAATGACGTCATGACGGCCATCTCTATTGCCAGAGATGTTCACAACCCTTGAGGCTCTCCCTCCGACTTCAGTCAGTGTTCCACAGCTGCCTTCTTAAATTGTATTTTCCATGTACAGTACTGCAATTATAGTTAGGTAGGTTGCATGGGGCAGCCATGGCTCTATGGTTACACTGCTAGACTTAACATCAGAGCGTTGCAGGTTCAAAGACCACCCTGACTAGCACCTTCACCCATGGCTGAAGTGCCCTTGAGCAAAGTACCTAACCTCACATGGCTCGCCTCCCATGACTTGCTAATGGTTGTTTGCTTCTCCTCAAAGTGGGAGGAGTTACAGATTTTTTGGGAGCTCAGAAACAATATTTGTATTGGTCTTGGCCTAACTAGAAGCAATGCTGAAGGTGTTGCGTCACTAGGAGGGCACGGCCTTTGCTTCTCCTCAAAGTGGGAGGAGTTACAGATGTTTTAGGAGCTCAGAAACAATATTTGTATTGCTCTTGGCCTGACTAGAAGCAATGCTGAAGGTGTTGCGTCACTAGGAGGGCGTGGCCTGGCTACCAGGGACTGTAACCAATACCCTGTATATCTAATATATATCAAATAGTCGGTTTGGAATCAAGCGTCAGCTAATGTAGTAATGTAATGTAATGTAATGTAATGTAATGTGATGCATCAATCCATTCCCACAATTCCCTAACCCTTCTCCTGTTCTCCAGCTGGTGGACCTGCAGTGGAAGCTGGGCATGGCGGTGAGCTCGGACACCTGCCGCTCCCTAAACTCCCCCTACGTCTCCCTGCTGCTCAAGGTGGCAGACACCGCCGGAGAAGTCACCTACAAGTCCTTCGAGATGTCCATCCCTCAGTTCCAGGTGCGCTGACCGAGGGTTTAGTCTTGCTTATAGTATATCGGTGACATTAATATTGAAGTTTGACATGCTCAATTAATTTAATAATTATTAGACTTATCCAGTTGTGCTAATGTGCTGTTTTGTGTGATTTTCTACGTTTTCATTCCGTGTTTTAAAAAAAATGCAGGGCTTACATTTGAACACAACTTAATTGTAATTAGGCAACCGTGTTTTGTCACTATTCATTTTATAGATGTATGATGTCCATTATGTCTAACTGTTATAGTAAAATTTGGTTATTATTTTGCTTCAGGCATGTAAAAGTTTCATCTTTTACCTGACATGTTGACTCTGGTGAAGGTGGAAGCTGTAGACTACCATCGAAACATGTCAGGTATAAGATGAAACTGTTACATGTCTGAAGTAAAAGAAAACCTTAAGATTTACTGTTAATTTTGTTTGGAGATATGTTGGTAATTTCACCTCATTCTGTTGCAGAACTTTCACCAGCAGTTCAAAGAAATGGCTGCAGCACTTGAGACCGTGTGAGGCCAGCGAAGCACTCCATATCGCCTTCAATTTATTGCTCTACCTTTTGCAGACAGTGTTTACCAAAATGTTTACATTCTAACAAGGGGTACTTCTCAAAGTGAAGTGTCCTATCCTTGCTTGGACGAGTAAATCCCATTTTTCACGAACTTCACCAGAATATCTATAACAAGCTGTAATAACAAGTGTAATATCCAGCAAAAAGCTGTAATAAGTGTAATTAATAATTGACTCCCACAAAATATGGGTGTTTTACTCGTCCTTGCAAGGCTAGTACACTGCACTTTGAGAAATACCCAATGTGTTTTGCCAATGTGCATTATGTACAATGTTCTCTCCTTGTTTTCCCAGGCTAACGAAAGCAATCATGTGTAGGAGAGGAGGGTGTTCTGTTGTAATTACCTTTTAACTAATAATAACAAACTCCTTTTTTTGTTGTAATAGTAACTTCTGTTTATTTCTTACATTCTAAAAGCACATCCATTCCATTTATTTATGCTCGATGCCATGGAAGACTTTCCATGATGCAAAACAAATAAATAAGGAAACAAAGGAACCTTTATGTGTGTGGATTAGTTTGTTTACTCTGGGTTGCCTGCTGTTGCTGTAGCTGGTGACAGGACAGGACACCCCAGAAGATGTTTATGTTGACTACTGCAACTGTGTGCAGAAACTAAAGTGCCCTCGGAGGAGTGGGTCGCGAATGCTCAGTGGTGGTAGAACTAGACTGCCTCTGCTGAGGTTACATGCGCTGCATGTTTAATCTATTTCTGGGAGAGTGGGGGGATTTGCCTGCCTGGCTGGCATCCGGTTACATTCGCAGCCAGCCACCTACAGCATCAAGGCAACATGAATAGGCAACAACAATACTTTTCAGGAGACTTGGAGCATCTGAGGGGAAAATACAATGGGCATTGTTGGTGTTAAAACCAATTTCAACTGGATATGGCTGAACGCAACAGTTTGAGAGAGGTAATTTCCGGTTCAGGCACTTAATTCAAAATAAATGGCAACCAAACTTAAAAAGTAATTAAACAAAAAAAAAAATCACACTAAAATGTGTATAAAACTGTTAACATGGATTTCCTCATCACAGAGGAGTGTCAAAAAGCCAGTAAATACATGTGAGCAACATGCTCTTCAGTTTTACCCCTCCCATTTTCTTGAAAAAGGCACAGCTGTGCCAACATGGCGAAATCTGCTGTAGAACTACCTCGTGCTTTATCTCTGCCTCGTGCAGACAGCAACCGGTCTGTGTACAGCGGCCAGGCATTTTTTGCTCACACACCTGTCTGAATAAGATTTACCTGCAACTGTGCCTCAAACCAGTTCTCATCTTCAAACCAGCGTGCTCTGTCACGTGTGCTCTCTCCTCCCTCCCTCCCATCACAAGTACACAAGAGCCTTTTCCTTCGCACATGAGTTGAGTTCGGGTGGGACTCCTATCACGTAACGTCAGACACTCCTCCCAAGCACCCGCGGAGGAGGAACGGACACACACAACCACCACCCTGCCCTCTCCTCGGTCGCTGTCTGCGTGCGACTGCGAAGAATTTCGGAGCAAAGTCAGAGAGACAACAACGTGAGAGGACAAGGAGTTGAAGGATATATATTTAGCCAGAGGTCGCCTTTTGTGTCCGAGAGGAAGGGGACAGTGCCTGAGGAGGAAAGCAAAGCAAGGACGAGAAGGCTAGAACTACTTTTTGAAATCCAATGATTTTCTTCATGTCGATTTTGTGTTTACACTCGAGGTTACAAGCGCCACGTTTTAGCACGTTGCAAACTTCATTGCATTTGCGACTGGGTCTTTGCTAGCCGTTAGACATTTTAGTGGACTATTTTGTATTGGTGGTGTCTTTTCCCCTTTCAAAATGTTTTGAAGTAAACTCAGGTAATGGCACAGAAGTCATATAAACAAACACTGCAACTGTCTCGTGGGCAGCGTCAGTGTTTCCCTTTATTTTTGAACAACACGAGGAACGCGTGGTGAGAGCGCCCTTGCTGCAATAACTTTTGCCCCAAAACAAAAGATTTCGTCTGTGAGCAAGGAATGGGGCGTGCATGGCAGCGTCAGAGCAACGAGGCAGTCGTTGATTTTTCCAATCTTTGATTCCCCTCTCGTTTTTTTGCCTTGTTATTTACTGTTGAATGTATTCGCCGTTGACAATTACTGCAAAGCCACAGTAGACGTCGCGCGACCGTTTCACTATCACGTATCACGTCCACAGACCTCTGAAGAAATGGAAGGTCAGGATGACAAAGGGAATAATCTGCCGAGGCCAGATAAGAGATTTGGGCTCTGGTACATGGGATGGTCCTCGCTCGATCGACGGACTACCCTTCCTATGCTGCCTTGGCTGGTGTCAGAAATCCGGAGGAAAAGTGAGAAGAACGAATCAGGTCCCGGCCAAGCCAGGGAAGTTTTTTTGACACTCATGCCTCCCCTAATCCGATGTGTGCCTGCAAACAGCACCAACGCGTCTGTGTTTATATTTGAGCACAAGGCGCAGTACATATCACGGTTCATCCACAACAGTCATGACCCCCTCTCCTTCGCCTACCTTATCCGGAGCCAGCCCGATAACCCCGAGTCTGAGATGGCATGCCATGTCTTCAGGGCTTGCGACCCAAACCAGGTAACCCCACTTGTGTCCGTGCGTTTGGGCACCATGAAACACCCAGACAGACGCAGAAGCACAGACACTACACGCACACAAACACTCAGGCACGCACAGCACACGTCTTGTCCTCGAGCCAAGAATAGAGTTACAGAGGTGATTGTGCATTAAATATTTTGAGTTGTGGTCCCTTGCAGAGTCTGCAAGAGGCTAGGAAGGCAAGGTTGGCACTTGGCAACACACCAGACAAACAAGGAAATAGTTGCCTTGACCACGTGTAAATTGTGAACGTGTCTAGCTGCGCCCGAAAAGGCCTGCATTTACATGTCCAACAAATGGATTATGATGTATGATTAGGTGTAAGACTGGGCAGTTTATTAATCTATGGCAGAACAGAAGTCAAGCCTGTTGACTGTCAGTTGGTAGGTCTACCTTGCATCTTGTATTTTGCAGAAATCTATGGAGCTGTTCCCTGTTGCATTATTTCAGGGGCATTATCAACTGCGTTGCATCTATGTGCTTTCTTCAGGGCTGATTAAAAGCAGTGGTCTGGAAAATGTCAAGTCATCGACGTGTTGCGAGTTTACACTACTTGGGTGACAGTGCATGTTTTGGGGGGCTATGTAATGACTTCCATTACATTCAGCAGTGGAGACTGTGGAGATGGCATTTCATGTTGTGTAGGCCTAATAAGTGGATGGCCACTTATTCTCGGCTATGGTGTGCATCTTTGTGGAACACATTTCATTTCTATATTTTGTAGCATCTTACTGTAGATGGGCATGTCGATGGGCCTATTCACACCCTGATAACACTCGGCTACATTATCACAACTTTGCTATGACATGCAAGGAGTCTTGACTAACTGATTAGGACATGGGCATTACCATTATAGTGACAAGTTATAACAAAGGCTCTGCAGGAAGGATAGTATGCAGGGTGTGTGTGTGCGTGCATGCGTGCAAAGGCACGTGCGAGTGTTAATGTGTGCGTGCGTATGTATGCATATTGCATACCTGCCTTTGACTGCGATATTGTGACCGTGTGTGTAGTGGATGTGTGTTCCCATCGTGCAGACAGGGAGGGGAGGATTGTTTGTCCCTACACACAGGAAAGTATTTCCCTGCACTTAGAGGCCATCCCTGCTGTGTACACACACACACACACACACACACACACACACACACACACACACACACACACACACACACACACACACACACACACACACACACACACACACACACACACACACCTCAGCTCAGCTTTCTGACTGGTTAGCACACCTCACAAACTGCACCAGCCTCTTTCTCAGCCACTCCCCCTCGCACCTCATGTACACCTCGCACATCTAACAGCCTAGAGCTGGCCCAGACCTGGGCCGGCTCTCAGGGGGCCCCAGCCAACCCAGTGGTTGTGCAGGAAAAACAGGCATGATGGTAAACATGTGCTGGGCCAGGCAGCTGGCGGTGAAGCTACACATTTTGGCCACTGTGCAGAGGCACAGTAGTAACAATGGACTTGATCATCATTACATAAAAGTGCAAGGGTAATGATGTGGCAGTAATACATGTCAAAGTGGCTAATAAGTTTGGCTAGTAAAATCTTTTCTACCAGCCAAACTGCATTTTCACCAGTATTTGGTCGGTTGGTTGTTGGTTATGAAACCTGACTTGATCATTACATATATATAAATACAGGGGTGATGATGTGGTGGTAACAAGGAGCTACATTCATTAAGGGTTATCCAGGGTATACTGATAGATCAAATGTATTTTTTTAAAAAAACCCAGATTGAATGAAAAGGCTGTGTCACATAGCACTGCATCGTCTGAGAGAGCCACTCACCATCACAAGTAGGGAAAACAATGAAGCCCTTATCCGTTATCCGTTATCCGTTTTGGCTGCGTTTCATCCTGGCTATTTATACCACGACTTATGCTATAGCTGCAGGTTGTGTTTAAAAACCTTGCCGTTATCGCCTTGGTCGTTATTTGTTTTTTTATCAGGAGGTTATTAGATCAGGTCTGCCAGGGGCACTTTTTAATGCACTCCAGGGGGTAGTAGTGTGTACAGTCAGCTGAAATCAAACAGTATGAGTGGTGTAGTGTGGGTGATGTGTTATGCAATTCCAGTTTGTTGTGTCGTCCCCCCACGAAGTTAAACAATGGCTCATTGTGGAAACTGTTGGACGTTTGGGGTTATTACAGTTCGTAAGGATGTATTGTCTTTATTTTTGTGATTTTTTTTGTTTTGTTCAACAGTTGCCATGTCTTGTGTTTCTTTCTCTCTTTTTTTCTTTTTATTCCCCCTGAAGGCCTTGGCACATTACTTGTTTGTGTACCAAGGTCAAAAACCAAACTACGGTACTAACTTTATCAACTGAATAACGATACTATGTTTTCAGGACATGGGTAGACTAATAAGTGGTTGTGATTGCCTGCCTCTTTCATTTGCAAGCCCAAAGCACTGGGCCCAAAGTAGCAGTGTTTTCACTCCATTAGTTTTAGACACCGCGACATGAAAGACATGATCATTCCTCCAGTTCAAACCATAAGAAGTAAGCTTGGTTATTGCAACCATAAAATGTGCACTGTGTAATATTTTAGTAGTTTACGTCCAGAATTCATGCTGCCCATGTTACCTCTTTCACAACTTACCACCACCATCAACATCAAGTATTCATTATGAAAGGGAAAACTGCACTTTTCATACATGATACTCCATTGTCTGCCATTTTAAATTTCCAGAATTAGATTTTTTTAGCTGCAAAACTTACTATACTTTGGTCATACTAGTAAATATTAGTTAATTATTTCGTAAATATTTATGAAAAGATCAAATTTGGCAGTAGACAGTACAGTTTCAATGAGCAGCATAGTTGCAATACCTACTCTGACCACCATCCTACACAGTGCACCTTTATAACAATGGCAAAAGCTGTTTTGTGTTAAAGGGACAGTTAAAGGGACACTACCCTTGACTTGTCAGTACCTGGTGATGCCACATTTTTCGGCTCAGCCCTTTCCGAGATATGAGCAATTCTAATGGGGGCAGCGTTTGTTTACATTTTTAAAAAATGAAACATAGGCCAACTCCAAATATTTTCCCAAAAGGTACTGCTGTTTGCTAGTTGTCTGCTGATGTTTTATAACCTTTTGGATGTTTTTGGGATTAAATAAAAATATTTTTTTGAAATGTAAACAAAGAGCTGCCCCCATTACAATGACCAGGATCTCGGAAACGGCTGAAGAAGAAGAAGAAAAAAAATCTCAGGCACTGACAAGTCCAGGGTAGTGTGAGCATTACAACTGCATGTTGAAATTGACCAAACTGTCCCTTTAAGCCTGTGACAGTACAGGAAAAGTTCTCTAGTGTTCCTTTAATTACGCATCTTTCATGGTAGTCATTTTTTCAGCAGCAGACACGTTGCAGTGAGCTCTCTTGGTCACCAACTGTATCCTTTCTTGCATGAAGAGCCTGGACGCGCACACACACACACACACACACACACACACACACACACACACACACACACACACACACACACACACACACACACGGGTGGTTGACGTTTAAGGGCGTAACGCAAAAAAAAAAAAGTTTTTCAAATTCCTGAAAAAAATGATGGATAAAAATTGGAAAAAATTAGAAAAAAATAAAGCACTTAAGCTTAGTGGTCTGTGGAATTTCATCTTATTTTTGCCATTTTTGGGAAAATGTGTCTAGCATCAACACATTGCATAGGCTTGTCACACTGCAGGAAAATGGATTCACACCACAGGGAATTCACTGCATTATGGCCATTTTAATCCTTTTGTATACATGACTGACATCTGAGCTCATGCTAACTTGATAATGATATTGTGTTTAATCTTAATATGTGTTTTCATTTATAAAAAAAACTTTTTTTCCTCCTGTAAGAGCAGTCACACCACAGGACACCATAAAATGAACCGAAGCATTGCGTGACAGAAAGATTGCAATATGAAGACATATTAAGAGGTTAAGAGTCACCTTAAACTTCCACAGCACTCTCCAATAACTGAGGTACTGACTGGATAGGAGCCAGTCTTTAAGACCCTTGTAGTTGGCCTTGCAGCTGCCCATTCACAAACATTGACATACATGTCACCCCACAGGACGCAATTTGTGTTACGAAATTGAACTTGTAGTTAACATTACTGTCTTGAGTTTTTTCACATTCACATATCTTAATATAAAGTTAATATTTATGCAATCATGCCAAATGCTTCATACATTATTCAAGATGTTGTTGGTTAATTTATATATATATTATCATTCCAGGTTTCATTAATGTTACAGTCACACCGCAGGATATTTGATATATAAACCTTTACATAAATCGTAACAAAAATGTTTCTTCTCATCTAAGACTAATATGAAACATAATGTACCACATCTTCTTTCATTGACATACGTTTTTTAAAGGAAAAATAACAGTTTTGTAGGTTTTTAACCAATGTTACGAAAAAACAAGGCGTCACGTCTCCCACCCACACACACAATTTCCCTCTAGATTAATAAATGATGCTCTACTCCACACACACACACACACACACACACACACACACACACACACACACACACACACACACACACACACGGGTCCCCGCTGAGATCCCTGTAAGACCCTGTAAATAGAAAAGACCTTGGTCATATCGTGCCAGTCTTTTTGGCAGGTTGTGCTGGTGACCTTTCACATGGAATCCGGCCCCAGACATGTGCCTGAGTACTTTTGTCTGCTGCCCATGTAGGTGACAGGCGGCCTCGACTGGACCTGGCTTTACCAGCAGTATCCAAGTCTTGAGCAATGCAAGTAGACGTAACCCTTTCATGCTAGTGGAACCAGTGGAGGAACAATTGCAGACAGGGCCCCAGGGCAAGACACTGATAGAGCCCCTATATGGCCTGCCAAGGTCACAATAGGGCCCCCACCACCAATGCAGGAGGGCCCTGGGCCCCGGGGCAAATGCCCTGCTTGCCCTCCCTATAGCTCCGCCCATGGGTGTAATTTTAGGGGGGGATGGTGGGGACATGTCCATACCACTTTTGAGATAAACCTAGCTTGTCCCCACCACTTTTTCACAAATATAATGCAAAAACAGCATATCCGGACAATTTGCCATTGAAATGTCCCCACCACTTTTCGAGCCAAACCTACACCTTTGCCTCCGCCCCTGAGTGGAACACCACTCACTGTTTGCTGATGAAGCGGAGCCCCTTACCAGACACTGTCCTGCCACTGGGACATTGTACTAGTTACTGAAAAAGCTATATTACCGACACTAGTATGACCATGCACAGGGCCTTTGGTAATACATTACGACTTGGTCATTGCCATTCCGGTAATAACTACCGTAATTCATAACAGGATTAGTGTCTTAAGGGGTTAACGCCATCATAGCAACATGGCTATGACATGTTATGACTTGCATATTAATACATGGTGGTCATTAGCATCTTGGTAACAGAAAGTATTATTGGGGTTAAGTTGGACTGTATCAAATTAAAATATGTGGAATAGTAGTGTGGAAGCCTAAACATTCAGGGTTCTTGGGCATATTTGCTGTCATGCACAAAGTTTTCTTGCAACATTTTGTAACCTAGATCAAGTCTCTATCTGTGATTACAGACAAACCTATGTCTGTTTTGTTTTGCAATGTGGAGATCCTTAATCGACAACAGCACATGAGCAATGTGTTTTAGAGTAGCATTTGATCTGTGAGAGAGCTGCAGAATAAATGCTGTAGAATAAATGCTGTGTCATAATTTGTGGTAGCTTTCTTGGAGATGTTTTCTCTCATGCACAAAGTTTTCTGACAACATTTTGTAACCAAACACAAGCAGGAAATCAGAGTGCTTCTGGGTCTTCACCTTTTTTCCCTTGGTGCTCATCAGTGTAGGGGCTTGCAGACTTATTCAGGGTTGAGAAAATCCAAGCCACTCAAGGTTACAATTTTTATACTTTTTTTTATTTGGCTACAATGCCTACACGTTTCAGCCCTTATTGCCTTCTTCAGGACATATTCGACTCTGACTTTCTCTATCCTGAACATTTTGTAACCTTTCTCTAGTGTACATCTGTGATTACATAGTGCTGTGTCATGATATGAGGTAGTGCTCCATGTAGGGATGCACCGATACCCGCTATCGGCACCCGATACTGCTCATTATACCTGTACTCGTACTCGTCAAGCACTTACCGATACCAGGAACGATACTGCTATTACACAAAACAATGTAAAACCTTGTCACGTTCTGTGGACTTGAAAGCAGCATGGAAAAAAGTGCCACCTCATACATTTACTAACATTTAAATCTACATGGAAATGGACAATAAAAATATCACAGGTGGAAAAAAACAAGACCATGCATTTATTTTCATTGTATTTTGGTGGTGTAAGGTATCGGTATCGGTACTCGGTATCGGCAAGTACACACATTAATGTACTCGTACTTGTATCGGTTTTCCAAAAAGTGATATCGGTGCATCCCTAGCTCCATGATCTCCACTTTCCCCTCATTCCCATATCTGGCTGCGTCTCCATGCAATTTCAATCTTCTGTGTTAACCCTGTTACTTCGTTTTTTGACAGTAAAGTACACTTTGACTTTTGAGCTGCAGAGTAAATACTGTGTCATGATCCGAAGTAGTGCTCCATGACCTCCACTTTCCCCTAATGTCCTCTTATCTGGCTGCGTCTCTCTCTGTGCCACGTCTTGCAGAGAGAGGAACACTGATGGATCCTTCCAAAGCGGTGCCCAGCTGTAGTTTTTAATTTAATTCAGGGGGGGGGGCTACTTGGCAGGCAGAAGTGCAATCAGATGACTGTGGAGTGGAGGGAGGAAGTTCCGGAGCCTTTTTTTTCTGCAGATGTCAGTGAAACGCAGCAAGTGTGCTGTTGGACTGCACCGCAGGAAAGAGCAGAACAGAAGCACCAGATCGACTTAACATGCAGCGCAGGAGGACAGGACTCTCGCTTACTAGTCAGACACCTGCACTGGACCGGTCAGCTGGATAGTTGGCTCTCTCTCCTGGCTCTTTCTCTCTCTCTCGCACACTCTGTCTCTCTCTCTCTCCCTTTCTCTCTCTCTCTCTCTCTCTCTCTCTCTCTCTCTCTCTCTCTCTCTCTGTTTCTTTCATGCTTTCACAGATGATCCAGTGTCCCCACTGATGGGATGGGTCTGTGTGTCTGTGTCAGAACCACTTTTGTGGAGACCGACTGAGTCATTCACAAGAGACCTAGACAGACTGCAGCAGCGGAGCAAGCTTTTTTTTTTCGGAGTGCGTTCCGTGCCATTCAGACAGCGAGCGCAGTGTCCCTGAGATGCTGCCCGCACATATGACGTAGCAATCTGTGCCAGAGGACAAAGAGTGAACGAGGGAGGGAGTAAGTTGGGAGGGAGGGGTAGAATGAATGGGTGACTGCATTTCGATTGAGAGTACCTGGCTCAGAAATAAGCTTAGCATGCTAAGTAGAGAGACTCTGTCATGCAGGGGGTGGAATTCTATTCTAATGCCAAATTGTATGACATCCAGAACATGTCATAGTCCCTTGCCATTACCTTTCACTCCATTCTATTTTGCCTCCAGCCATTTTTTTTATTTGCTTGTTGACGTCTGTCAGAGGTGGCGTGTTCTCAAACACACGTCTGTCACATTGCAAAATGTATCGTCAGGTTTGTCTTTGTTTTGTTTTAAAGGTATGCTGCTGTCGGACAAGTCTCACGTTTCACTGTGTCTATGAAGGCAGCCTTTAAATGTAGGCTGACTGCTTCATATCTGCACACAGACAATACAATATTCACTGTAGGCTTACATAACCTTTTTCATGGTTCCTGGCCTTATCAAAGCAAACTGGCCCAGAAAGACTATTACTGTGCTAACCTTCTAACAAGCATGACTTCCTAGCTTGCAGTGTGTGTTTTGATTTGCTCATTATTTTTTTATGAAACCAAAGCATTTCAGTTGACCCTTTCATCTATCTGACTTAGAAGAACCGGTTGTTGAGGTTTCTGCTGTACTGTCTCGTCCGTATAAATGAATGTTTTGCAGCGCACAGGATAGGACTACATGACAGATTTCTTTTTTCTTGGTCATTATTTCAGTAACCAAGGGATAAAGACAAAGTTTGTGTGTGTGTGTGTGTGTGCGTGCGCGTGAGCAAGCGAGCGTTTGGAGAGAGCACATTGTTTCTTTGGCGTTCCATTCTGTCGCACAGTGATGTTCTATGGTAGCCTGGGAAATCCCATTCTGATTTGCACAATCGTTAAAATCTGAAAGACAGCATGGAGTCTACCCTCAGCGAGGGTACCAGATCATGGTCCCTGTCCCTTTCCAATCAGAGAGCAGGGAGGCGTGGAAAGGCGATGACTGCAGTTTGTTTGAATAACTGATACGACTGGCTATGGCTACGTATGCCAGATGATACACATTCGTAATGCCTAATAAACAGCCGTCGTCAATCGTAAACCTACCATCATTTGCTCGTCGTTTGCCTGATCAGGCCATATGTAGCCGGCGCTATTGGTAGCCATAAATTATATTTTTGGAGAATGGGTTCCAGAGTGGGAAGATATACAAACACTGTTGTTCGCTCGTTCGCGTTGCCATTGTTACAACCAAAATGTTTACATCTTTTAGGAGATGAAGACACCATCGGTGAAAGTGCCTTCCGTTCTGTGTGCTCTGCAGACGAGGTCTTAGGCCAAACAATCCCCAAATGTGTTTTCAGCTGAGCCCCCCCAGTGATTATGTGCTTATGTAGGCCGGGTCATTGTTGGTGTTGCTGAAGTGGTGTGCTGCGTGCAGTGCTGCTGGGTAAATGTGTCACGGTTCTTCTCTTTCCTCTCTCCTCTCTCTGGGCTTCTGACCTAGCGGGCCACTCGGAGACTTTGTCTTGCTGCTGCATTGTCCACCACCCACGGCCTCTGCCTGTGTACCTAATGAGACACCCACATTTCACGCAATTATATTATGTGATATCATATGTGTAGCCAAAGCTTGTGAGTGAAAAACAAAACAAAAAAACAATAACGCTAGCAATAATCTTTCCTTGTTTTGTCATACTAATATTACCAAAATCTCAACAAATCCCCTCCCCTACCCCCACCTGACATCAAGCCAAGGGCAGGCAGGCAGGCAGGCAGGCAGGCAGGCATGGAAAAGCCAGTGCGGTGCGGTGGCCTCGAATGCCAGTTTGTTATTGAGATGGATATAAGCATAGACAGGAGGATTATGGAGCATTATGGCTTTGTGTGCTCTGCTCTGCGTGGCCTGTGGCCTCCTTCAGATTGTGCAGTACAGTGCAGCTTTGTGTGCTCTGCGTGGCCTCCTTCAGATGTTCAGTACAGTACAGTGCAGCTCTACTCCAGGGCCGCTGACAGCTTTGGCAGGGTCTGGGACAAAGGCATCTGAAAGGGCCCCCACGCCCAACATATACAACGAAATGAGGATCCAATTCTGGGCCCCTTCCCCCCCTGGCATAGGCGTTTTTTTACATTGAGCAAGATCAGGCAATTGCCCAGCGCCTCGGCCATTCAGGGGCCTCGTTGCTGAATTACGGTATAATTTTTCCTGCATTCATACATCATCCATTATTATGGGGGGCCCTCAATATTGTTCTTTGCCTAGGGCCTCAGATTTCTTAAAACGGCCACTGCCCCCTGGGCCCGGGTCAAGTCACCCGTTTGTTCCCACCCCCTGTCGGCGTCGCTGGTTCTCCTCTACTCTAGGCACCTCACAGGGTCGCATGCGCTACTGCACAACAACAATGCTCTTCAAGATATTTAGTACTTTTTGTGACTAAATTTACTAGGTGTGGTGGAGAAGAGACTCTTTGTCTTCCTAGGAAACAAGTGCCTTATGACTGTGAATGTTTAGTGTAATAGTGAGACTTAATTCATCACAAAGAAAAGTCCATCAACATGGGCACACCATATATACCTGACTCTCGCGCAGATCGAGCTCACGAAGTGTAACGAAGATGCACGAAGCACTCGGGGTCTCGCGAGAGCCAGGCTACACCATATGTGGTTGTTTGACGTTTAAGGGCGTAACGCAAAAAAAAAAAAAAAAAAGTTTTTCAAATTCCTGACAAAAATGATGAATAAAAATTGGAAAAAAATAGAAAAAAATAAAGCACTTAGTGGTCTGTGGAATTTCACCTTATTTTTGCCATTTTTGGGAAAATGTGTCCTGCATCAACACATTGCATAGGCATGTCACATCGCAGGAAAATGGAGTCACACCACAGGGAATTCACTGCATTATGGCCATTTTATCCTTTTGTATACATGACTGACATCTGAGCTCATGCTAACTTGATAATGATATTGTGTTTAATCTTAATATGTGTTTTCATTTATAAAAACCTTTTTTTCCTCCTATAAGAGCAGTCACACCACAGGACACCATAAAATGAACCTAAGCATTGCGTGACAGAAAGATTGCAATATGAAGACATATTAAGAGGTTAAGAGTCACCTTAAACTTCCACAGCACTCTCCAATAACTGAGGGACTGACTGGTTAGGAGCCAGTCTTTAAGACCCTTGTAGTTGGCCTTGCAGCTGCCCATTCACAAACATTGACATACATGTCACCCCACAGGACGCAATTTGTGTTACGAAATTGAACTTGTAGTTAATATTACTGTCTTGAGTTTTTTCACATTCACATATCTTAATATAAAGTTAATATTTATGCAATCATGCCAAATGCTTCATACATTATTCAAAATGTTGTTGGTTAATTTATATATATACTGTATTATATTCCAGGTTTCATTAATGTTACAGTCACACCGCAGGATATTTGACATATAAACTTTTACATAAATCTTAACAAAAATGTTTCATCTCATCTAAGACTAATATGAAACATAATGTACCACATCTTCTTTCATTGACATTTGTTTTTTAAAGGAGAAATAACAGTTTTGTAGGTTTTAACCAATGTTACGAAAAAACAAGGCGTCACGTCTCCCACCCATATACCTAAAATGTAAACATTGAAGTGTTTTAGTGTGTCATTGTAAGAGGGGACACAGTCAAAGGTCTCGCAAGGAGATGATTCCATCTTCATTAATTAGTAATTAAGTTATAGCTAATGAACTGCTGTGCCTAATCAATCTATCGTTTCATTTTAAGTGCATTGGTCGGCTTCCTCCAAATGGTGTCTCACTCTAATTGCACAGTGAATATAAATAAAAGAGAATTTCTGTCTCGTACTGCCTCCTATCTGGCTCCTTGTGTCTCCAGATCCAGTGTTGGTGTTGGTGTTTTTGTGTGGCACAGCTTAGGTGTTGGGTTCAGCGCAGCAAATAATTAATCAGGCTGGAAGGTGGTGTTTCTTTACGGCATTTATGAATAAGTTATGAAGTTGGTTTAGTCGGTTGGCGGGGGTTTAGACTGAGGATCACGGAAGAGACTGAAGATGGTTCACCCTTCAGTGTGTTTAATCTCTGAAATGGATTTATCGGCAGTGTGTCTATATTAATTTGCATGACCTTTTTGCTTGACTTGCACTCTGAAAAAATTAAGTTCTTTGATTTTTCCAAAGTATGAGTAGGCTATGATATAGCGTAATGTTGATGTATTACAATGTACACAGATGGTGGAGCATTTTCAAAGTCTTGGCAGGTAATCACAAGGTTGTGTTGCGCTAGCTCATCTTTTTCAACCCCAGTAACCTCCATTTTTTGGTTCTCAGACCAGATGTTCACACTCCCTATGTAGTGTGAAGGGAGGAGTGATTTGTTATGTATAGCGTCCTGTGAGCTGTTTGTCCCAAACAACACCAGGGGCCTCTATACTGTACTAAGAAACTGGTTAAGGAGTAAATCAGGTTACGTTAAGAGATAAATCATCTAATAGAAGAGCCTGGAGTAGGGATGTAAATAAGATTGAAATGTATCGGAAGTATCGGCCGGCGATTTAATCGAATCGCATCGTATCGTAGGGCATTCTTAAGAATCGAAAATAATCGAAACGGTGGCCCCTGTGCAATGCCCTAGCTCCATAACACAATAGTAGTGGAAAAGTAATTGGAAAAAATCGAATAGAACCAAATCGCATCGTATCGTGGGGAATTCTTAAGTATCGAAAAAAAATCGAATCCCTGATTTAAGAAATCGATACTGTATTGTATCGTCATGAAGGCTGTGATTTACACCCCTAGCCTGGAGTACTCATTTTCCTAACCTGGTTTACTCCTGAACCAGCTTCTAAGTATTGACCCGTGCAGAAGTCACGTCATCACTGACTGCAGACTAGCTGAACTAGCTTAAAGGGACAGTTTGGTCAATTTCAACATGCAGTTGTATTGCTCACGCTACCCTTGACTTGTCAGTACTTGGTGATGCCACATTTTTCGGCTCAGCCCTTTCCGAGATATGAGCAATTCTAATGGGGGCAGCGTTTGTTTACATTTTTAAAAAATGAAACATAGGCCAACTCCAAATATTTTCCCAAAAGGTACTGCTGTTTGCTAGTTGTCTGCTGATGTTTTATAACCTTTTGGATGTTTTTGGGAATAAATACAAATGTTTTTTTGAAATGTAAACAAAGAGCTGCCCCCATTACAATGACCAGGATCTCGGAAACGGCTGAAGAAGAAGAAAAAAAAAATCTCAGGCACTGACAAGTCCAGGGTAGTGTGAGCATTACAACTGCATGTTGAAATTGACCAAACTGTCCCTTTAAAAGACTAGAATATCTCACCGTCATTTCAGATTACATACAATTTACTCATAAGTTTGTTTAATTTTATACAGACATGGAGAATACCCTCTGCATGGACACATCCTATTTCATGAGGGAAACGTTTCCATTACAGTATAATTACATGGTAATGCTTGTCCTTACCTGCACTGGGTAATTTGTTACAGTTAAATTAAAATAGATAAACATCTGCAGATTCTGCACACAATCTAATAGCTACCCACAAGTAATTTTAATGTTACAGACGCAGTGTTCCAACCAACTGTGCAGTTTTCTAGTGTTTCATGTTTGAAATCTGCCATTACTGTACCATGGCCGGGGCGTCCAAGAAGAGATTGCTAAACTAACCTGGGACACACGCCAGTAGCCGGTTTTCCATCAAGCGGACCACACCCTCCTGTTTTCTACTTTCACACAAGTCAAACATTGGTGGCTTAGAGAGAAGATCTGAGAGTGGTGGGAGGGTGGTGGAGAGGTTATGTTGGAGGAGGGGGGAAAAAAAGAAAAACAACCGTCTCTCTCGATCTCAATGGGCCTCACTGTGCTAGAGGGCAGTGTGATTTTCCACCAGTGCTCTCGCTCGGGTAGTCAGGCCAGGGAGGCTGTTTTTTTTTTTGTTTTTTTACATACATAACTCCATAGCTGCTGCCTGCGTTACCCCAGTGACTCTGACAACACACAGGAGGAAAAATATTTGATTTTGCATCCTTGTGTTGCACATGTTCGGGGAGGGGGTGTTGGGGGTTGGGCATGCATGGCCAGCTTTTGCCTAGACACTCATTAGGTAGACCCGTGCATGAGTGTGCCACACACACACACACACACACACACACACACACACACACACACACACACACACACACACACACACACACACACACACACACACACACACACACACACACACACACACACACACACACACACACACACACACACAGACACCTGTATACCCACACTGTGCTAATTTCCAACTACCTGCTGAAGCTGAGATTTCTTTCTCCAACAGCCTAGCTACTCTGTGAGGTCTTCTTATCATTGTGATAGAGAAGGACAAACATCACAGAGCCTTGTTTTGTTTCTCCCTTGGTCGACTTCCCTGCAGCAAAGATATTTGACCTCGTGTAAAAAGTGTGAGAGTCCTGTGGCTTGTTTTTCCTTCTGCCACGGGACCTTGCAGTGTTCCCTGCAGTCATGGAGTGCGATACGATGCGATACGATACGATACGATTATACTTTATTGTCAGTTTACACTGAAATTCATTTTGCATCACTTAACAAGACTCATTTAAGACAGGACATACACATAACATCACATCACAAGACTTACGGATGCACGATGTCAAAAATTTCGGCCGATACCGATATCCGATTATGATATTGCGGTTTTGGCCGATGACCGATATTAACCGATTCCGATGTTTTTCTTTCTTTTTTAAAAAAAAAGAGATGACAATGATGCAAACAAACAGAATTTTTGAATGTCGTCTTATTTCCAAAAACACTTTTTAACTCCCTGTAATAATTAGATAAAAAATAGAGACAAAATAGAAGACAAACAGTGAAAGTCATCATCAAGTCCATTCTTTTAGAACTGTAACATATTAAAAAAAACATCGGCGTTAACATCGGCCCAGTTTTCCCATCAGACCGATGTCCGATGTGTTGAATATCGGCCGATATCGGCCGATACCGATACATCTGGCCGATACATCGTGCATTCCTACACTCTAAGAAAATTTCCCTGCAAAATAACGGCAGTTACTGGCAATTATATTTACCTGTAATTCTACTGTTATTTCACACCAAAAATCAAATACAGCTCATTGCTGTTTAATGTATCACAGTATATAACATTTTTTCAGCAGCAATTGAACTGTTAAATAACAGTACTCTACAGAAACATAACAGTACATTTCAGTTAAAAAGTTGAATTGTACTGTGTGATGACAGGCAAATACTGGGTCATAGTTGTATTCATGAATATGGCCATGGCAACTTCCCACCCCACCCATCATTCTCCATAACTGTGGTACCCTGGCCATGTTACCACCCCACCCTCCCATCGTTCACCATGACTGGAGTGCCTTGAGCATGATACTATGGCGCTATGCTGTATTGAGAAAATGGTTTGCGGTGGTCCTTTGAAAGTGTGGGCATGAATAAAATTTCAGAGTACACAGTGCTATGTTACAATGATAGTGTGCAAGGTGGGCTTTTTACTGTATCTCTTGATGAGCCAATGATGAATATAGCATTGGTCAGTCTTTAAAAAAAATATTTTACACCAAGTAGCACAGCAAACAAGCAGCACTACAAGCTAGCTCTCAGAGCAATGCCTAATTTGCAGCAGGCACATTATATGCAACAATGCCACAAATGATGCCACATACAGCAAGCTTTCACAAAGAGGAAAGTGTGCAAGCATGTAAGCAAGCTTGTAGGCAAGCTTGAAGGCAAACAAGTGCTATGCTGTGCCATGCAGGCCAGCCAGCAGGCAGGCAAGCAACTGAAGTGTTGATAGTCCAGATTTATATACAGGTGCAAGAGTACCATGTGACCAGAGTCATCAGGCCCTTGGCAGGTGACGCCCGTAATTGAATAATGGCATAACAGCCCTACTCAGGTGAGGCCAGGCACTGATTAGCAGATTGGTTTAGATGGGGCTGCTTGTTGCAAGAGTGTTACAAGTTCTTAAAATGTTTCAGGCATTCACACTTTCATCACTATCAAAATGCATGTGCTACTCACACTTTGCTGCATCAAGCACTTTTTAAGTATTGTAGTTTCCTTAGAAATTGTTTCATCATGCTTGATAGTATCAGATAATCTTTAACCAGTCAGAATGACTTCAGTTCTTCAGGTGGTATTGAAGTTTGATGGTGATCACGGACAAGTGGAGGATGAATGGGTTTCAATGGTGCTGCCTAAAATAACTTGTTCCGGATCCGTCAGGATAATAGAGTTTTTCACAGGGTCCGGGTCCGGCAGGATCTTAAGCAGTGGATCCGGTATCCGGCATGTTACCTAAAAATCAGGGTCTGGTGCATGTCTAGCCTAGGCTTTTCAGTCTTTCACAACCCCTATCACTGCATGGAGTGAAATCCCTTTGGAAGCGGCTATTGCAGGCAGTGTGGCAATAAGCCAATGAGTCTAAAAAATAGTTTGCGCCAACGTAATAAAAAGGGCCCACGTGTGCGAGTAGACTATATGTTTCAACCCTTTTGTAGGATCCGGTATCCGGTTCCGGATCCGGCAGGATCTTATTCAGTGGATCTGGTATCCGGCAGGATCCTAAAAATCAGGATCCGGTGCATCTCTAGTTTTTTCCACAGCGGCGAATACTGCTATTGTGCAGTACTTACTGTTTATGCTCAATATGTGACTCAAAGTAATATTTTCACAGTAGTTGTCTGTTTTTTCGAAAAACAGTAGAATGCTGTTGCAGAATTGCCGTAAATAAACAGCTATTTGTTACAGTGTACTATTGCACAACTGACAAAAACAGAGGACACAGGCCTATATACAGACATACTGTACATGCATACATACATTACATACAACCAATATAACTTGAAGATGTTAGTGCTATTCATTAGTACACCACCAGTTTGTTTGTTTTGTTTTTATTAGATCCCCATTAGCTTTTGCTTTTAGCATTAGCTATTCTTCCTGGGGTCAAAAGAACACACCCCCATTTTCAGAAAGTTCTTGAACGTGATTGCAGACATTTCCATAACATTTTGTTTAATTTTAACGTTTAATGTGTGAAGCTTGGTTGCCTGGCATTCATTCTACAGTCCAGTTCATCCCAAACCAGGCTATTGCATAACTAAACCCTTATTTTAACCTCTGACTTTTAAGCTGCTACCTTGTACCCATTCTAGCTACTCATTGGACTTGCACAGTGAATTGCAATACATTACTCGAAAAAACTATTGCCCTTAAAGTGATACTGTCCCATTTTTGGAAATAAGCTTATTTTACACTTCTCCTTGAGTTAAATCCTCCTGTGCTTCCTGCCGTTCTCTTAATATGGCAGTGCCAATTTTACCTACAAGCTAGCAATTAACATTGAGCCCTATGAGACTAGCTGGCAACTAACTGGTCTCATAGGACTCAATGTTAACTGCTTGCTTAGATGTAAAATTTGCACTGCCATACTCAGAGAATGGTTGAAAGTACAGGATCATTTAACTCAAGAGAGAGGTGCAAAATAAGCTTATTTCCAAAAATGGGACAGTATCACTCTAAGCTTTTGACCAATTGTATTCACAGCTGTCATGGAGGTTTTCCCGTTCGAAACTAAAACACACATGCCTGAGGGCCCAGCCGTGGCACTAGACTGCTACACCGGCGACTCGGGTTTGATTCTGGCCCAGGTCATTTGCCGAACCTTCACCCGTCTCTCTCTCCCATCTCGTTACCTGTCTATCTCCCACTGTCCTGTCTGAAAAATAATGAAAGGCTTAAAACACACACACACACGCACACGCACACACACACACACACACACACACACACACACACACACACACACACACACACACACACACACACACACACACACACACACGCCTAAGTGAACCTGAGGACAAACTAGGGCTGCTCGATACTGGGAAATATCAATATCACGATGCTTTTATTCAATATTGATATCACAATATTTGCAAACGATATATTTTTTCAAAGAAAGCCGTTGCGTCTATTCAGTAGCGTGAGAGTAGTCATAGGGAAACACACACAGGGTGTTCTGAGTGAGTGTAGGTTGGCTGCAAGTCAGCTGTGCTGGCAGTGGCTCACGTGGAGTGGAAGGCTCTGTTGCTGTCTGTTTTGGTAGTAGAGGCAACTGACCAAAATATTGTTTATATCGATATTATGAAATTTGGTATCGATACACTGAAATATCGTTATCCCGATATGAATACGATATATTGCACAGCCCTAGGACAAACTGCCACTTTTTTCTGCGCTCCCTGTACCACCGTGCTAAACTGACACAGTAGCATGTCTCTGCAGGTTTCACGAGTGACCCACTGTCAACAATGTCACACACTCTGCTTTGCTATGCCACAGATACATTGAAGTCTTTTTAACACACTGAGTCACTTCAGCAGTTATTTATAGAACTGAGTCAGCCCTGCACGCATGCACGTACTATGCACGCATGCATGCACCAGACTCTGCTGTTACTCAAAGGAATACTTTAAGCGTGGAGTACATCTGTTTAGAGGGCTGCTTTATTGGTTATTTGAATTGCACACCTGATAGTATTCAGACTTGGCAGCAACTGTAAACGTATGCAAGTGAAGAAAACAGCTCTGCACTGAACATTTTTTTTTAATTGGGGAAGCCTTATTAATGCTCGGATGGCACATTTGAGTCACCTCAACTTTTGGTTTAAATCTAACACACATAACTGAACATCTCACTATCATTGCACATTACTGTTAGTTACAGTCAGTGTAATAGATCTAAACCAGGCATGGGGAACCTATGTCTCGTGGAGGCCGTTTTATCCTTCCCCCGGTGTATGTTTTTTTTTTTTTTTTTTTTTTTTTTAATTTAATTTTTATTTAACCAGGAAAAATAAACCCGTTGAGATTAGGGTGGTCCTGGCCAAGTGGCGGCTCAAGTTACAAAATTAAAATTACACAGTTGCATTAAAATAACAAATCAAGTAAAATAACACTTCAATTGAAACAGTTACAGACAATAGACTCTGTCTCAACTCAAGTGATCTCATCTTGGAATTAAAATCGTTCAATGGAATCAGATCTGTTAGTTTCAAGTCCTTTTGTAGATTGTTCCATGAGGTAGGGGCTGAAAACACAAAAGCCCTCTTCCCCAGTTCTTTGCGGAAGCAAGGGACAGAGAGTAACAAATGGCCTTTAGAGCGCAGACCATAAGACTCAATATTCCTCACTGTGATTAGGCTGCAGATGTAAGGTGGCAGTAGTCCGAGTATTGCCTTGTAAATAAATGTATACCAGTGAGTAAGTCTCCTGGTAGTCAGTGAAGACCATTTAACTCTGGCATAGAGTTCACAGTGATGAGTTTGGGCCCTACAGTTAGTGATGAACCTCAATGTTAGGCAGCTTCACATGAAATATGACATATTTTGTAATGGAATCTTAGAAAATACATTTGCAATACAATTAAGTTATATTCAGAGGACCGAGACATGGTGTGGTCTGTTTTAAAGGTGGCTGCCTTCAATATAGTCGCTTTTATTATAAAGCGTCTGCCAAATGCAATCTAATGTAAGGTAATGTAAAGGCCTGAAGTGCAGGGGGAAATCCTGGTTTGTGTTCATAGTACGACCCTCGGAGGACTTTTTCGGCCCCTGGATGAATTTGAAGTGGGCTCTTGAATGAAAAAGGTCCCTCCCCCTGATCTAAGTAAAATGTAGTAGGTTTTTTTGTATTATCTGCCCATGGAAAGGGATGTAGAAGGCCAAGTGCTGCCCATTCTGCTCTGTCTCCAGAGCCTCAGGTCGGATCCTGAATAGCCTGCAGGTGCCCCTGTTTAAACCTTCCACCACCACAAGCGCTTGTGTTGTTGCCATAACGCTTTGACGTAGGTCGCTTACTTTACTGCCACTGTATCTGAGCCAGTTGTCTCGCGCAGCCCAAAATCATGGAGTCATGGAGCTTTTATTGCTCTTTGAACAAGACTTATCTTGCAGTCTAGTTTATTCTCATTTCACTTGCATGCTTGAATAGGTTTTTGTTTTTGTACAGTCTGAGCTGGAGGAAGAGAAAACAACGAGTTCAATTCTGTGGAAAAATGATGTCGCCATCCTTTGGGTGTCCAATTTATTTTACGCTGTCAGCTCTGTTTATGGGAGTTATCAACAAGTCAAATGTGCTGGCCTGGCCTGCGTTCATAATGTCTGCTAGTGGGTGTGTGTGAAATGAATGCAGCAGAGCAGCCTTTTGCCAGCATTAGTGCTGTTCTCATGCAAAACTCTGCCAAGGATTTTTAGTCCCTCCCCTGTTTGCGAATCGGTCCATATATTTGTTGCAACATGCATATAGGAGCCTGGGCAGTGTTGAGTAGCTGTTTACTGTAAAAGAAAGAGAAAAGTCAGAGAAAGTGGGTATGTGTTTGACTGTGTGTGTGTCTTAGAGAGAGACAGAGAGAGCGAGAAGACGACAGGCAGACAAACAGGATATTGTGTTTCAAGCTAATCGATAAGTCACAAGAATAGCAGGTCCACACCCATGTATTGATATCCCATCTCCTTTTGGCTGCTGTCCTAACTCCGAACACTGTAATAAAACAACAAAGGGGAAATGAAAAAAAAAAATATTGCTGCATTCAGCTAGTTTTAATGCCACAATATTCAACCTTTTGTTTGTTTGTTTTTTCGCTGAGGAATTTACTATGACATGACTCAATGTAGCCTCCCCCCAGTGCAGAGTGTAGAGCAAGGTTGGCAATCGACCCTTGAAATACAGAATCGTCCCGTCTTTAGACATTTAAGTACGGTTCTGTGTTGAGCTGAAATGGGACACAATTTGGTAGAAATGCAGGAAATACAATTGTTTTTTGTTCTGGGGGAGGACCATCAGACAGGCCCGCAATGATAAAGCTTCTCGTATTTTTTTCACAGACAGTTGGCAACCCTAGTCTAGAGAGGTACTATGGAGGGCTCTTCTTTGGTCTCCAAGGCCCCCCGTCCTTGATTTATCACCTGAGTTTGAGCTAAACTCTTCTGCTATCCTCTCCCCATTAGCCTACATGAGCTGCTGATAGCCCCCAGAGAGAATCCTGTGCGGTAGGGCACAGCTATGGCCCATAAAACAGAGAAATTGACTTTTAAAGTGATTTGCTCTCTTGTGCTAAAATGCCCATTAATAATGTGTCCCTACTGCTAGTAGGGACACGTGTGTGTGTAGTTAAGTGGTAGCGTGTTTCAGACTCTTTTGTGATGCCGACATACAGTATACGTTTATGATATGTATTATGCATATGTAACCGGGCTTTCCTTTAAGAAAGTGAATTACAATTAAAATAAATAACAATAATACTAGGACCTGGATCAGAAGATCTAAGTAAGAGAGAGGAGCGAGTGTTAAGCACAATAATGAGTCAGACAAGATAAATCCTTTTTGAGTGAAAAACTCGTATATTGTTTACAATGTTAGAAGTGTATAAAACCCCAAATAAAATAAAACAGTGTGCACACTTAAAATAAACAATGGTCCACGTGGCCTTAAACAAAATAAAAAATGGTAAAAAGTGGAAAAGGGGGGGGAAAGTTCCTTGGTAGGGTACTTAATGATATCTGTGGTCGCTCTGGGAAAGGCTCTGGGAAAGGCTCGCCATCAGTGTCCTTGACCAGGTGAAGTCCTGGCCCAGTCGTCTTCTTTAGTTTCGATCCTTCCAAAAAAACCTGACCTGATAGGTCACATTCATCCATCCATACATTTCAATTAGTACAATGTACAATTAATCTAGGATGCATCATATTATCTAAATTATATAATAGTCATACTGGGATGACATATCACATATCTTCTTAAATCTTCTCAAATCATTAAATTCAAGTGCATGAAAACAAGTCGTTCATGTGCAATGCCTTTCTACAAAACGCAGGTAGCAATGAGTCCAATAAAACTACATTCAAAATGTCTCAACAATAAATACATACAACATAAAACATAAAATACACATTAGAATCTAAAGCTTAGAAGGGATCACTGTCAGAGACATGCTTAATATCCTCTTACACTAATAGGCCTATTCATGTAAGAAGAAACTGCACTAAAAATTACCCTCTATTTACTTTAAATTAAATACTGTGAAAGGCTTCAATAAATTGCATAGTGCAATGAAACATTACATTCATAACAACAATGAAATTATCCTCTTATCTTAGTTAAATTGCCATTAAATAAATAGTAATAAACTTCTCTTTATGTAGAACCCATCAGTAATAATAACTAGTGTATGTAAATAATAGTAACTACTGTAAGGCTAGTGTAACTAGTGTAAGGCTACTGATGGTAATCAGCATCAGTATCAGTAATGGGCTACTGATGGTTATAAATATCAATAATTAGTAATGGCTACTAATGGTTATCAGTATCAGTAGTCAGTATCAGCAATATTAGTTATCAGTAATATCAGTTATCAGTATCAGTAATCAGTATCAGTAATCAGTATCTGTAAAGATCGTAAACATATTCTTTTTCACCAGTGACGCTTACAACGTTAGCTTGGTCAGTGCATTGGGAACGTTCGGGGCAACCGTTATTCTTGTCGGGCATTGCTAACATTTCTGTGGCTAACCATTGATATAGTGCAGGAGATGGGACAAGGGCACTAAACGGCTAAACAGATGTTATTCCTCACCGTTGCTCCTAATGATGTGCTCAAGGGGATGAATCCGGTGAGTACACTGATAGACACAGCGGTGAATGGTGAAGCCTGGCAGTTCTCGGGGGTTAGCCTGTTAGCAGAAATGAACGTTCGGGGCAACCGTTATTCTTGTCGGGCATTGCTAACATTTCTGTGTCTAATCCATTCACACAGTGCAGGAGATGAGAGGACAAGAGTTAAAGCACAGTTATTCCTCACCGTCGCTCCTGAAGATGGTGATTTGTGATGATGGTGAAAAGTTGATGCCTCTGGTGGTTCTCGAGGGGTTAGCCTGTTAGCAGAATCAGTGCATCAGTGCCGGAGGTGGCGGTAAATATCAGTGTTTCGTTTGTCACATAAGAGAGTTGTCTTACCGACGTGGCTGTCAGCTAACATGTGGCTTTTGTTGATGTTCTTACTGTCGTGATCTTCCACACTGTCCGGTGATGCTCAAAAATGTTGATGTTATTGATGATGGTACGGTTTCAACAGCAAGTGGCTGGCTCTGATGATGGTTGTCAAAGAGACTGAAACAATCCTTGCGCCTCGGTTTCATTCATCGGCTCGCGTGCTTAGGGCTTGCGTGACATCTGATTGGCTGCAGTAAATCTTGCGTGTATGTGTAGCTGTTGTCATATTTCATGGGTAATACAGATAGAACAGGGGTCACTCTGTTTCGTGTATCTTGCATAGTATGTAGTGGATGCGAGTGGATGGTGTGTAGGTCGTGAACTGTGTTGTTTACACTGTGTACGTGAGTGTGTGTGTGTGTGTGTGTGTGTGTGTGTGTGCGTGCGTGTTCATGTCTTTTGAACTCCGGGTTTCACACATCAAGCATTTTATTAATATATCAACCTGTTGACTTTCTTAAAGAATCACATGTAGTTTTCATCTTCTGCAGTATGGAAATCGAAATGTGTCACATAGAATTGCTAATTGACTCTTTCAAACTTTGTTAGTGTTCTTCGTTATAGCCAATGGTGAATAGCACATCAACATTCAGGAGCACCAAGCCAAGAGGTGCAAAACCGTTAAAACAACTCATTTCAGTATTCAGTACTCAGTGATGCTCTACTAATGTGTGATTTTCAACCTTTTCTGAACAAACGTCCCCTGGACCTCATCCTAAGCCTCCCAACGCCCCATTGAGCCTGCTTAACGCCCACCTTACTATTACAAAATTTGAATGGACTAATGCCCCCAATGACAACTAAGCAACTGTATCCTTCTCAACGCCCCCCTATGGCTCCCCAACACCCCCTGGGGGGCTGTACTGCCCCCGTCGACAAACACTACTCCAATGTGTGATTACATTATTAAACATGAAACATTATTAAACACAGTCCCTTTTTTGTCCCCCATTTCCCCCCCCCCCAGGTTCCCGAGGTGATCGGCAGCATCCGTCAGGCGTCCAAGGTTGCCTTGAAGGAGGACTCCAAGCCGAAACAAGATGGCGGCAGCAGCGGAGGTAGCAGTGGCAGCTGCGGTAACAGCACCGCTGACGAGTCCTTCTACAACTCACAGAAGTTCGAGGTGCTGTACCGCGGCAAGGTGGCGGTGGCCAGCAAGAAGACCCCGCCCACGCTGGTGGACGACTGCATCGACAAGTTCCGCCAGCACGAGGTTTGTTATCAAACTACATTACATTACACTTAGCTGATGCTTTGACCCAAAGGCACTTACAGTTATGTATGTAGATAGAGGGTATTGGTTGCAGTCCCTGGAGCAGTCTGGGGTTCAGTGCCTTGGTCAAGGGCACTTCAGCCATGGATGGAGGTGTAGGGAGGACGGGTAAAGGTGGGATTCTAACCTCCAACCCTCTGATCTTAAGTTCACCTCCCTACTAACCACTATGCCACGACTGCCCCAGAATATTGTTTAGGCTGTTTAGGGGTGGGCGGTATGGCCAAAAATGTATACCTCGGTATAATTTTAGCCACGGTATATATCACGGTATTGTACATTTGTGTATAAAATGTTAAAATTAAGCGTTTTGTGGCAAAATGACCAAAACACCATTTTTTGCATTTTATTTTTGGAAATGACTGGTCAGACATTGTTTTATCTATGTGGGAATTCTTGTCATTAAAATAATTTGAAAACATATTTTTAAACTTTTAGTCTATAACTATAACTCTACATCTACGCAATGCGCTATTGCGGTAGACGGTATGAGACAAAATCTCTATCATTGATGAAAAAATACTGCACACGATATTATACCGCGGTTACCGTACACCCCTAAGGCTGTTAATAGATTGCTATACGTCTTGGTTATATGCTTGTCCTGTCCTGCTCTACTGTAAATGAGTCTTTGTCAGGTATGCAAAATGAATTTCAGTGAACTTGAAAAGGAAGTTGATATCATATCGTGTCCTAGGTGGAGCGCAAGCGCCTGCGTCTGCTCAACGGCCAGCGCCACTCCACTGACAACTGCGCCCCCGTACAGTTCATCGTCGGGGGCGATGACCCCCTGGGCGCCGCCCTGAGCGAGAGCGCCACGGAGGCCGAAGAGGCGGAGGAGGCGATGGTGCCGGGAAACGGAGCTGGAGGTGACAGTTGATGGGTTTTTTGTTGGGGTTTTTTTTGAGAGAGAGTTCACTCAACTCCAAACTGTTTTTTTACAAGGTCTTTGGGTGTGAGCAATAGGGGTGTAAATAAAATCGAAATGTATCGAAGTATCGGCCGGCGATTTAATCGAATCGCATCGTATCGTGTGGCATTCTGAAGTATCGAAAAGAATCAAATCGCTGGCCCCTGTGCAATTCCCTAGCTCCATAACACAATAGTAGTGGAAAAGTAATAGGAAAAAATCAAATCAAATCGAATCGCATTGTATCGTGGGGAATTCTTAAGTATCGAAAATAATCGAATCCCTGCTTTAAGAAATCGATACCGTATCGTATCGTCATGAAGGCTGTGATTTACACCCCTAGTGAGCAAACAGATTCGTATATTTTTTTGTGGAAAAGCCACACGTGTAATTCTTGAATTTTATTTTAGTGGGTTAGCATGACAGACAGATGTCGGAGGATGTAGGCAGGGTGTTTGTTAACTAAAGACCAGTCATGACATCGGCTAATTGCCACATAAGCATGTTGATGGTTGACATCGGTCTATGTCCCGTGTCCAGTGTCCATGTCCAATATCTTTTGTCATGTACTTCGACAAATGTGTTGTCTTGGGGTAAATGTTTAACAATGTGCTTTGGGGGTTCTATTTGAGTTTGTCGTCATATCTCATCTACTGACTGGAAAGAAATATCCACATAGGGGATAATACATTTAAAGCTTCTATTACTTCTGCTACCAAAGATCTTCCTATTAGAGTAAGAAACATCAAGCCCATACTTGATGTATCTTGACTGGATCCATGTTACGTCAGGTGAATGCTCCTTAAGGAGACCTTCGGTTAGGAGACCTTTGAAGACTTTTGGTTGAGATCTAATGGAGTTCCCTTAGCGCTGTAGATGGCGGTAAGGCATGCCTTGTGCAAGCCGTCACCAAACGCCACAGAAAGAAATGGAGAAGTATGGGGCAATGCCCCCTTAGGAGACAGAACTTGAGCACACTCGAGGTTTGGGGTATCTTACTCTAATAGACGATTCTTTGCTACCACTACTACTAGGTGACAGTGGCTACTTCTCAATGTCAAGTGTTCTAGCCTTGCTAGGACGTGAAACGCCTGGTGATTGGATACTCCGCAGAGTTCACCAAAGAGTATCCAATCACTGGGCGTTTCACGTCCTAGCAAGGCTAGAACACTGGGCATTGAGATAGAGCCAGTATTTTGTATTGTATTTTGTATTATTGCTTGTCTCTGTACAGTGTCCACATGTTTTGAAAGGCGATTTTAAATAAAATGCATTATTGTTATTCATGATTTATTATTACTAGGTGATACAGGGGAGCTCCCTATGGTGGCTTTTCAATTGGGCTCGACACAGCTCAATAGAAGAGCAGAAAGTGGCGGCTGAGTCGCGCTGTGTGTCGAGCTGTGGGCCAACCAGAAAAATTGCAGTGGAAAAGAGGCATTACTCTAATAGACGATTCTTTGCTACCACTACTACCAGGTGACACAGAGGAGCTCCCCATGGTGGACCCCCTGGGCGGAGGGCCCGTGTTTGGGCTGAGCAGCAGCGCCAGCGTGGGGAGCCTCCGCAGCGCCTTCCCCGAGTGCATCCTGGAGGACTCCGGGTTCGAGGAGCAGGACGGCGGGGGAGGGAGGCAGGAGGTGCGCGCCCGCTGCAACAGCCTGGCGGGCAGCGTGCAGAGGAGGCCCCGCGACGCCTCGCTCAAGGCGGCGGCGTCCGCCAGGAGACGCCACGCCAGCGCGCCCAGCAACCACGTGCAGCCGTCCGACGCCGAGAAGAACCGCACCATGCTCTTCCAGGTGGGTCGCCGTGTCTCGTGGTCACGCCAGTGGCGTGCACAGACATTCTGGGGGGCAAGTGCTAGGACATGTGGAACTTCTGACTACCTTACTAGGGTTTAGAGGCTATTATATCGGGAAATTATTGTGACATACTGTGACACATTTGTATATTATGATGTCAACATGGACCACAGTACATTGTGACAAAAAGGGCATTGAAAACTGAAAACAAAAAAGAGTTTTCAAAAGAGCCATTTTCACGCAGTATGGGCAAAGGAGCAGGTGCTTTAGCACCACCTCGTCCCTATGTGTGCACTATGTGTCACGCTGCCTCTCTTATCTACAACTTAATGTCTGTTATCTCTCACTCAATCTTTAACTTGGTCTTGATGTGTTGGACTTCCTTTTTCCTTTCTGTCTGGTTGTCTTCCTTGTACCTTCCAAGACACCCAGATACCGTCAGGGCTCTTAAAGCCCACGTGGGAAACTCCCATTGTCATTGTGCCACAGCACTCCAAAGCACACAAGTCAGTGTTTACTGAACACTGCACACTGCGAAATTGCATTTTATGCCTCACCTGTGCTAGGGGGAAGCAACCAGTGTCACCCCAAGGGAACAGTGCGGCAGGACAGTACGGTAGCATCAAAGAGGATGGATATATAATAAGAGGAATCAAAACACGCCCACTCAATGCAAAAGCGTGTGCTCAAAATTTGGTCTCCTAAGGGGGCGTTGTCCCTCCTTCTTCTTCTCTTTTCGTGGTATTTGCACAAGACGTGCGCTACCGCCATCTACAGCGCTAAGGGGACTCCATTTATTCTCTACCTCAAGACTCCGAAGGTCTCCTAATCGAAGGTCTCCTAAAGGGGCGTTCACCCGACGTAAAGTGGATACCGGAAAAGAACCGCCTGCTTTATCTCACTCTCATATATGATTCTCTGGTAGCATGCTCAGGGTACCTCAGTCATGGAGGAGGATGGGGGAGAGCATTGGTTAATTACTCCCCCAACCAACCTGGGGGGTCGGGAGTCGAATCGGCAACCTTTTGTCTACAAGTCTGATGCCTTAATGACGTACTCAGGACTACCTACAAAATTAACTTTTTTTTCCATCACCAGCCAAAATGGCTACAGGATGCTAATCTTATTAGCCAAACACACGCACTAACGGGTTAAAGTGGCTAGTATTGTGAGTGGGTCTTTTCTACCAGCCAAACTGAAAGTTCACCAACATTTGGATGTTTGATTGGTGTTAATTTAGAGCCCCATCTCATGTTGTCATGCTGCCTCTCTTATCTCAGACGTTATCTCTGTTATCTCCCACTTAAACCCGGTCTCAGTGTTGGACTTCCTCTTTCCTTCTGGTCTGCTTGTCTTTTACATGACATTACATTGCATTTCATTTGTCAGACGCTTTATAACCAAAGTGACTTACAAGCAAGGACATAATCATAGCCAACTCTATCACTAGCAGATACAAAGTACACAGGAAATATACAGAACAACAATGCCAAGAAGGGTTAGTTATTTTTTTTAGTACAGTGCACACACACATACACATCATGTCAAGAGTCTGGCCTGGGGCTAGGGCAGCTCAAGTGTTAGTTTAGTAGATAGCTACAAAGTTGTCTTCCTTGTACCTTCCAAGATGCAAACGTTTTTTCCCCCCTCTCAATTTACACAAAAGTGTTGTAGCCAGCCAGGTGCATTCACGTGATACCACAATTTCATGAAAAGAAACTAGAGAAGCAAGCTTAAAATGCTAGTATGTCTATGCAAGTTTTTCTCTTTAGTTTAAGGGGCTGCTTGCATTCTCTTTTTTTCCTCCCCCTCTCTCTCTCTCTCTCTCTCTCTCTCTCTCTCTCTCTCTCTCTCTCTCTCTCTGTTTCTCAATCTTTCACTGACACACATGAACACTCTCTTTCCACCACTCTCTCTCTCACTTACTCACTCTCGTACACATTCACCAACGTTCACACTAGTGTAGTCAGTCACTCACATCACGTGTATATGGGGGTGGTCAGTCAGGTATCCAAGGTCCTGCCGGCCCGGCCGGGTCTGCTCTGTGGCTGCACGTGATTTAACACCTTAGTGCCAGCAGCAGAAACCTCAACCACTACTCTCCGCTCTTACATAACCATCCAACTTTAACAGGCCCTGCGCTGTCTGCCCTGTACTGGCTTGGCTTGCTATAATATTTACCAAAGGTGTTTCATATATATATGGCTATGGTCAGGCTCAGGCCAGTGGAGGAAGAGAAGAGGGGAGGGGAGGGGAGAGGAGAGGAGAGGCCAGTGGAGGAAGAGGAGAGGAGAGGAGAGGAGAGGCCAGTGGAGGAAGAGGAGAGGAGAGGAGAGGAGAGGCTAGTGGAGGAAGAGAAGAGAAGAGGAGAAGAGAAGGGGGCCTGACTGAGTTCAACACTGGCCTCTGGCCAGGGGCAGAGCTACAGGAGGGGCGAGCAGGGCATTTTCCCCTGGGCCCAGGGCCCTCCCAAATTGATGGTGGGGGCTTTGGCTTTGGCAGGCCGTATGAGGGGCCCTCTCAGTGTTTTGCCCTGGAGACCCGTGTGCAATTGTTCTGCCTCTGCTTCTCTGGGCCACAGCCGTAAACAGGCCAGTCTGGATATCCTATACAGCAACCCCACTGGCTTGGCTTGGCGTCTGGGTTCGATGCTCGTGAATCACTTTAACATCTTTGGCTGTCAGTCAGTGGCACTGGCACAGCACCCAGCACACGGACACAAACACTGGCTAACTCACATACTCATAAATACTCAAACGCATACACACGTACGCACGCACGCACGCACGCACCCTGTGACTCTTTTTTGTCCATGGTCTGACACAAATGTGCCCAGGCATTTACAATACATACACATGCAAACATATCTACAGTTTATACACACACAGACT
The DNA here is from genome assembly GCF_034702125.1 of Engraulis encrasicolus. NCBI lineage: Eukaryota > Metazoa > Chordata > Actinopteri > Clupeiformes > Engraulidae > Engraulis > Engraulis encrasicolus. The sequence goes on from NC_085869.1 coordinate 10,254,940, forward strand.
AACACAAACATATGAAAACATCTGCACAAACACACATGGCTCCACCAGAGCTGAGGCCCCTCAGTTGATGGCCGCCATCCAGTGCCACTATTCAACAGTACTGAGATTATTAAAAGTGCCCCATCTGTTCAATGTTTTAAAACCAAAGTCTAAACGAAGCTGATTTCAGATACCTTCTTTTAGATTTCTCATGGGTATTAGGGATTTTCATCTGTTATACTTTTATTTTCTTGTTTTTTCGTGCCTCTTTATCTTGTTTTTATCTGACTTTGTCTTGTGTTTTTATATTATTTTACAGCACGCCTTGCGCTGCTATTGTTTTATGGTTTTATGTTTTTTTGTCTTCTGTTTTGCATGGTTTTTATCTCTTTATAAAGCACATTGAATTGCTTCCATGTATGAAATGCACTTTAGAAATAAACTGCCTTGCCTTGCCTTGCCTACTGCCCTACAAAGGCAAAGTGCAGTAACTACATATTTTGTCAAAATTGAGTTTGCAATGAATATGAATATGATCTCCTTTGTCTTGTGACTAGGCCTTATGGTCCAAATGTGTCCTATTTTAGAAATATTGCTATGTCAAATTTTCAGTAACCACTACAATATCCAAACTACTGCGCTTATTTTGATAGAGAATTAACGATATGAGCTTACTGTATTTGGAACACAAGTGGGCTTAATGGGTACCAATGGTACCTTCAGCCAATTCAGACTTTTGCCATGTGCATCAACTCATTAATAAACATTGAGAAAAGAGGTACATCTTACTATTAAGTCTGTGAATATGATTGAAAAATACAGAAATCTAGATTTTGGTGGGTACTTAATGGGTACGCTTACCTTACCAAGGCTTTAGAGCATTTTTCTCAGTTTCATTGTTGGTGTGGTTGTTACTGCAGTTTGCCTTGGTAGGGCAGAATAGCAGCCCGAGCCAGAGTAGCTTAGTGGCTCTGCTGTAAGTCATCAATATGTACACTGGCACGGCTGCCTGCCAGGAGGATCTTTGTCAGCTGCCAGAGATGGGGTTGGGGTTAGTGTTTCAACCTCTCTGTCATAGAGTGCTGTTTTCTTGTTGGGTGGGGAGAGGGGCTACTATGTAACACATTTTGGTTGTCTGTCTCTGATCTTTTAGGTGTGTGAGTGTGTGCCCGCATGAGGTTTAAAAGATCTGTGCGTGTGTGTGCGTGGGCGTGTGTGTTTGAGACAGTGCACGCTTGGGTTCTGAGCATACTAAATCAATGCATCCGGGTCAGGTTTCTAATGAACCTCTCCCACCTCTTCTTTTTCTCTCTCCTCCCCGTCTTTTCTTACCATCTCTTTTCTTCTCTGCTCTCCACTTCTTTTCTTCCCTGGTCTCCTCTTCTTTTCTTCTTTGCTCTCCTCTTTCTGAGCAGGTGGGCCGCTTTGAGGTAAATCTAATCAGCCCAGACTCCAAGACGGTGGTGCTGGAGAAGAATTTCAAAGACATTTCGTCTTGCTCTCAGGTTAGTGTTTTCGGGCTTAATTGAAGGTGTGCGTGCGTGCGTGCGTGCGTGCGTGCGTACGTGCATGCGTTTGTATGTATGCACATGTGTGTTTGTGTCCACCGGAGTTACTCTTCTTCTCCCCTTTGTCTGTACACACTTGTTCCCAAAATACACCAAACGTAGGAATGCTTTTCCCCAGTCCAGTTAATGATTTATAGGATTAAACTCGTCTATGATTATCTCAAAAGACAATTTACTGACAAAGAAACAGTCTGCCGATTGCAAACTCTTTTAAAGCAACTAAATCCCATTGTAATATATTTTTCAATAAACCTCTAACAAGCAAAATACATATATAGCCATGAACACTCTCACTTATGTCTCAGCCACAGATTATTTATTTATTCATTTTTTCACCGCTGAACATGCTCATGCCTGTCTCTTCTCTCTCGAGCAGTTTGGCAGTAAAATGCTGCAATAGAGCCCTATGGGGAGCCGTTGGTCTGATTCCCAATCAGTTGCAATTAGAAATAACAGGAAATTGTGGTTTGTGGACCACGTGATGATCACTCACCGCCCACACAATGCTAGATAGATACAGTACACTCATGCATGCGTGTATGAACTCATATGGTGCAATCCATTATGAAAACCGCACAATCTGGAAGCAATTATCCTCAAATTTCCCAAGCTTTTTATCTGTGATGCTGATCTCTCAAGCCAATTCCCCTTTGGATTTCTTTTTTTTTTTGCACTCCAGCTATGATTCTTGAAGAATGTCAAGTTGCCGTCACCAGATGTTCATTATTTATCTTGCATGTCTTACCAGAGCTGTTTGCATTTTGTAGTGTAATTCTTGTAATTCTTCATTTAACCTTTTTTAAACCAGGAAAGGTCTCGCTAAAGCTGATGAGAATGATAAAAATGATGATTATAATATTGTTTTGTGTCATTGGAGACATTCTTCTTCCTTGTTTTTGCTGCACTCATACGGTCTTCCTCTCTCTCTCTCCCTGTCACACACACACACACACGCACCCCAACAGGGTATCAAGCAGACGGATCACTTTGGCTTCGTCTGCAGAGAGCCGGTGGAGTCGGGTGGGCCCAGTCAGTACATGTGCTACGTCTTCCAGTGCGCCAGCGACTCTCTGGTGAGAACACACACACACACACACACACACACACACACACACACACACACACACACACACACACACACACACACACACACACACACACACATTGTGTGGTGTGTGTGGGCACGCAAGGGTGTGTATCTCTCTCTCTCTGTCTCTCTCTCTCTCTCTCTCTCTCTCTCTCTCTCTCTCTCTCTCTCTCTCTCTCTCTCTCATTCTCACTCTCACTCTGCCTCTGTCTCGGTCTCTTCCTCACGGTCTGTCATTTTGTCTGTCTCCATACTCTCTGGTGAGATGCTCGCTCGATAATCTCTTAGAACCGTTCACTCCGCTCCCCTTCTCTCTATTCCCGTCACTCTTTCTGTCCCTCTATTTTTTTCCCCTTGCATGCTATCTCTCTTGGTGTGTTCCAATACTCGTACTGTCCGCCCTTTCCGCACTGTATTTGGGTACGCAGGGTGTTCCATTTCTAATCGCGACGGTAAAGTGTACTGTAAATTACCCGGATAGCGCCCCCGAAACGGCAATTTTTTGAAGTGTGGAGTTACTGTACACTTTTCGCACTCAACGGCCGCCATGTTTGTTACGTAGTTGAGTGTCAGATCTGTCAAACGGCTGAATCTCCGTGATAACAGCAAAGTTTTGATTCCAAAGACAATCGCCATGTGTATTAGAGGCAGGGGTAACTTTAAAAAGTGTCAGCATAACGCACAGTGCCTTCCGTGATGAATTGCATATTGGCGGTTGGTAAACTCAGATGACACGCGACCAACGTTCCGTTAAGTGTATCAGACAGAACGGGAATCGGAATGTACTCGCCTCGTGAATCGCGGAGGGTGGAAAGGGTACTTCACTGCACTCAAACAAGGTACACAGTACAGAGGGCGAATAATGGAACACACCATCTGTCATGCACTCTCTCTCTCTTTCTTACTTTCACTCTCTCTGTCTCTGTATCTATTTGTTTCTGTGTCTTTGTCTGTCTGTCTGTCTCTCTCTCTTGCTCTCTCTCTCTCTCTCGCTCTCTCTCTCTCTCTCTCTCTCTCTCTCTCTCTCTCTCTCTCTCTCGCCCTCTTATTAGTACTTTCTCTCTGTGTCTATTTGTTTCTGTCTGTCTATTTTTTCCGTCTGTATCTGTCTCTGTCTCTGTCTCTCTCTTAATCTCTCTTTATCTCTCTCTCTCTCTCTCTCTCTCTCTCTCCACACCTCACCTCCCGCTGTTCCCCCCCTGCCTACGCCCCCTCCCTCTGTGAGATGCAAATCTATTATTTAAAAGTCACCGGCAGAGCAGACAGCAACAATGTCTCCTTCGCACCACTGTTTGGGACTGTACCACAGCCATTCACATCCTTTGTCTCGAGACTGCACCTTTTCTCATGTGCGCACTGTACCACGGGAATTCATGTGCTTTTTCATCTGGACTGCACCTTTTCTCCTGTGCGCACTGTACCACAGGCATTCATGTGCTTTTTCATCTGGACTGCACCTTTTCTCATGTGCGCACTGTACCACGGGAATTCATGTGCTTTTTCATCTGGACT
>NC_085869.1:10269085-10274085 GCF_034702125.1 Engraulis encrasicolus
CACAGCAACCTGTAGCCTAGGGCAGTGGTTCCCAAACTTTTCTCCCCGTGCACCCCCTTGTACATTTCAATGTGGTTCACGCACCCCCTGAGCAAATATTTTGGTGTGCTGATGGCCACTTAAGTATGGTTTCACTGCGCAAATCGTCACAAATTATGCAGTCATTTTGGGAATCCTCATTTCCAATAGAACTGATGTTTGTTCAAGCATACAATTCACCATAAAATTAAAAACTACTTCATGTTAATTAATACTGTATAAAAACACACATATCAGCCATTGCACAATTCAGCTCGCGCACCCCCTTGTAGCAGGCCACGCACCCCCAGGGGTGCACGCACCCCAGTTTGGGAAACCCTGTAGCCTAGGGGCCCCAGGCCATTTTAATCCAGCCCTGGCTGCAGTCGCGTGATGTAGTAACTTACATGTTTTTGCTGCGCTCACACCTGCCCCCTTACACAAACATCACACCCAGGTGACACACAGGAGAGCAACAGAGGTGAAGCCAGGAGAGAGAGAGAGAGAGAGAGAGACGTGGATGATGAATGGATGAATGAATGATGATGAGCAGATGGAAATGGAGAGAGAGAAAGAGAGAGAGAGGTGGGAGAACGGAGAAGAGAGAAAGATGGAGAACGAAAAGGTTCAAGGAGATGGCGAGGAAGAGAGATGGGAGAAGTGGAGAGAGAGAGATGGAGGGAGACAAAAGAGACAGGGAATGAAAGAGAGAAAGTTGGAGAGGCAGAGAAGATAGTTGGATGGAGAGAGAGAGCGAGGGAGAGGTGCCGAGGAAGATGGTGACAGAGAACAGAGGATGGCTAGAGAGAGAGAGAGAGAGAGAGAGATTGGTCCATGAACGACTTCTACACTCCTCAATCAGCGTCTTGTCTGCTGGCAGTGTTTCCTTAAGCGCTGATGAAACGGGCGCTGGGCCCTCGTCCTCACCCCTCTGTAGAATGTGTGGTGTGTGCGTGAGACTGGGTCTCCCAGTGGGCCCCACACCATCGCCTCCCAAACTGTCTTATAGGGGACAGGACAGGGCCTTCAGTTCACGTGCGCACTCCCGTGACATTGACGACCAGCGACTACTGCCAGACAGTGAGTCTGTCAGTCTCAAACTCCGTCTGCTGATGCGATGGTGGATACGGGCTCCTCACAACCACATATGAGATAGATAGATCACTCACACATGGCTGGATTGGCCATAAGGCATGCAGGGCACTTGCCCGGTGGACTGTTGATGATTTTGGCCTGGTCCTCCCTCCAATGTAGTGGTTTCTATCAGTGCTCATGCCGGCGCTACAGCTGATCTCTCCGAGTCAGAGATGTACATAAATGTTAATTTTGGCTGTTGCTTCATTTTCGCTCTCAATGCCTGGTGGATCGGTCATGGCTGAAAATGCCCGGCCCGGCCTGATTTTTCATCCCAATCAAGATACAGGCTCCTCACGAAGACCCATAAGACCATAGATCACACACTTAAATACTGAAACCTGTCAGTCTGCATGCCTCCTCCTGCAGCTTGCCTGCTTATCATTTAGCACCAGGCTAGAAATAAGCATTTCTGATGGGGTGGTGAATGCAGGTTGAATTTCAAAACATGCTGACCCAGAGAACAAAATGGCTGTTATTAATTATTTATATATACTAATGTGTAACCTAATGTCTCAGCTGGACGTTCTCTGTGTAAACCCTAGAACGGAATGCGCCATGTTCTAAATTGTGTCAGAGCAATGTAACAGAGAATTGAAACAGAGCAATGCAACTCGTGCCAGGAACATTGTTCCAATATTGCCTGCTACAGCAGTGGTTTTCAACCATATGGGGTCGCCTGAAATGTCTAGGTGTGTACAAAGAATTCTGCTAAATGTTACTAATTAATCTAACAATAAATTAATATCCTGATTGAAATGCCACGTTCAATTTTATATCATTTCAATAAATATCTACAGGTTTAATAGCCTACAAGTTAGCATAAGTATTTTTTTTTTCTCATAGAAAATCCCCAGAAATTAGGGATGTCAAAATGGGGTCCAGGGCTAATGTAAAGTGGGTTCTGGGCATATAGAGAGATTACAGAGGCCGATTGTGTATAAGACTTCCAGAGGGTTTTATTAACTTTTTATCAGTACACAATATTAAAGGCTGCTCACCATCTGACTAATTCACTCCCAGTCCCGCGGTTCCTCCCCCCAGTGTTCCAAAATACTCAATGCAAAAGTCCCAAAACTTTGCTCTATCCTTTCAACATAACAGTGTTCATGTGTAGCCCCTTAATGCACGCCGTACCTCCTGTGGCACACTGTAATAGACATTGAAAGTTAACTACTATAGTACTACACTACTATGACAGTGCACGGGGCCTTTAGTAATACATTACGACTTGGTCATTGCCATTCTGGTAACAGCTAATTTATAATGCCGTGTCTCAAGGTTAAGTGTTACACTAATAAAGGTTGGGAACCACTGCACTACAGCATTACCTTCATGCCTGGAGTCATGCAGTCGTGGCTCAGTGGTTAGAGCACTGGGTTGGCAACCCAAGGGTTCCCGGTTCAATGCCCGACCGGACCACGGCTGAAGTGCCCTTGAGCAAGGCACCTAACCCCCACACTGCTCCCCGGGCGCCACTCAGCAGGCAGCCCACTGCTACGGACTAGTGTGTGTACTTCAATGTGATTCACTAGTCCAAATAGGATAAAGTGCAGAGAAAGAATTTCCCCTAGGGGACCAAAATTGGCTCCAATTGGCAATTGCCTACTGTAAATCAGGGCCAGAAGGACAGTGACTGCCTAGGTGCCAGTGCAGGGGCTTCACATGACCAGACTTGGGCACGTTCATTTAAAAAAGTAACTAATTATAGTTAAAAGTTACTTCTCCAAATAAGCAACTGAGTTAGTAACTGAGTTACTCCATTAGAAAAGTTACTGGAAAAAGTAACAGCGTTAGTAACAGCGGGTTTTTTTTAACACTGTTATTCCCATCACTGCACACAACACAAGCTTTACAAATATTGTTCATACTGGGCCCCCACATTATCTTAATACAGTCTTGATCACCGTAATCTGATAACCCAGCAGAACAAACTGAGTGGGTAGAAACTGGTGTGCTCTTTCCTTTTTAGGGGCTTTGCCACAGCTCCGGACAGTAGTATAGCAGCAATGGTAACCATTCAAGGAACTCTTTTTTTGTTTTCGTTTCTTTTTTTTAAACAACAGCCTATAGAACATTAGTAGGAAAGGATCACTACTGCTGACAAATACAGCAGCTACATAATATGTTCGTGAAAATAATCATGTAGCCTGTTCTTTATCACCTAATCTTATGGTATAAACTAGGGGTGTAACGATACACTCAACCCATGATTCGGTTTGTATCACGATTCATGACTTACGGTTCGATAAACCCCACGATTTCTCATTTGCCAACATTATAAAATGTATGAATAAAAACTTTGATAGTTTATAGGTAGAATAGGTTACAAGAGGCTACTGATAATTTTAAAAAGTTTCTATATGATTATGATGATGCTTGGAAGCACTATCACTTCATATCATGTGGTTGTTTTCTGGGTTGATGGGTAACAAAACATTAAAAGAGCGTATCACGATACTGCCTCCTTGTATCGCGATACAGTATCGTGACTCTGTGTATCACAATTTCTCGGTTCGATACAATATCGTTACAGCCCTAGTATAAACCTATTTTTAGTTGATTATAGTTTGTTTTTACTGTATAGCAGCCCAGAGTATTAGGACTGGAGCACTAAAACTAAAACCCAGGTAGAGTGTTCAGGTGACGTCACCTACCTGTGGCGGGTTAAATAGCACACCTGCGCCTGGCCTTTGGGCTCACATGTCCCCCTCTGTTCCTTCCCTGTGTGTTTCAGAGCACGCCACACACACGCACACACACACACAACACGAGACGAGACAGGAGTCCTGCTCGTCATGCCACTGCTTGTGTTTAGTGTAAATGGTGGTACTCGCTCTTGCAGACCAGTCTTTTTTTCTAAGATGGTGTACTCGTTTCGTTTACGGATACCACCACCTCGACATTTAAGACTTTCAACGAATGCAGAGCCAACCGTTGCTAAGTGCTAAGACTGCTAATTTGCTGTACGCGAGAGTGAAGTAGCCCTCAGGTAGGTAAGGTGACCTCTTTGTATTGCCAAGCAGTACAGGAACTCACTCTGAATGAATAGAGGAAGTCGTTGTGAATAGGGCAGTGTTTTGGTGTTTTGGCCTTGCTAGCTTGTTAGCCATTTATCCCTTTGACAGGTACAGCAGGTTGTTACAGGTGCCGACTCTAAATGTCATGTGCACACAGTAGTCAATGTCTGTTTATTATGATACCGTCGCACATTCAGAGTTACAGTACTTTAACTTAGTAACACCAAAGATATTTTATATTTTGCTCTTTCTGTATTCCCTGTGGTAATACTGCAGTAGAAGTACTGTGTGTATTGTGTTCTGAGGTGTGCAGGTGCAACCTACACAGTTGCAGCCCATATGGTGTTGGTATTTCACAGGAGTCAGGCTGGCTTTGAGATGAAAGGTCCAAATTGAATGCTGTTAAAACTGGTGTCCTACTTACTTATTAATTTCTTCCCCTAATACCTTTTTTAAAAAAAATGAAAGGCATTTCCTTGTGGCCCCATAGAACACGCTGTTCCACTAGTGGAACACTGTAATAGTCAATGAAAAGTTAACTAACCTAGTACTACACTACTATGACATAATACAGGGCCTTTAGTAATGCACTATGACATGGTCATTGACATTCTGGTAGCTGCAAATTTATAACGCTGTGTCTTAATGGGTTAAATCAGCTGGTAATCCAAGTAGGGTTGGACTGGGGGAGAAATAGGACCCAGGGACTTTTGGCCTAAATGGGCCCCTCATAATTAGCGGGGCAGAGCTGACTCACCGGTGGTCCCCGCACTCCCATGGGCCCCTATTTTCAGAAATGTAAAAAAAAAATAAAAAAAAAATGTTAAC
>NC_085869.1:10279085-10289085 GCF_034702125.1 Engraulis encrasicolus
GCCTCGTGATGGTGTCTCCGACATCAGAGTTGTATTTCAATAGCTCTCAAAAGCTCAACTCAAATGTCATTTTATCATTTGTAACCAGTATAATGAATGAAGAAAAGTCCCCAAAAATGATTGTGGATAGGCTGGTGTTTCTCAACGGGGGCGGTACAGCCCCCCAGGGGGCGTTGGGTAGCCCTAGGGCGGCGTTGAGAAGGATATTGCGAGGGGGCGGTGCTTAGTTGTCATTGGGGGCATTAGTCCATTTATTTTTTTTAATAGCAAGGGGGCGTGGGGGGGAGGCTTAAGATGAGGTCCAGGGGACGTTTGTTCAAAAAAGGTTGAGAACCACTGGGCTAGGCTGACAGTGGGGAATCTTGATTGTTTTCTCCACGGAGGCGGGGCGTCAGCAAAACACGAGGCTACAAGTACAGAGGACAGAGGACGGGAGTCCACATATTGGAATGGCCCCAGGGACTCGTCCGCGTGCTGCAGCAGGTCGGGTCAGCACCAGCAGGAGGGTTGAGCTTGAGTTGAGTCTTCTGATGTATGTGATTAGTAGTGGATCTGAGCTATTTTTGTGGAGACAGCGTTTTTTTTCCCCTCTTCACTTTCTTGTGTGTTTTTTTATTGATGACTAAGCTTCCAGTCAAGCCTTTGTGAAGTTTTTGAACTCCAGGGATTCTGATAAGGTGCCTAATTGAAATTCCAGTGGTGTATCGCATAAGATGAAACGGTTTTAAGGTTGTTGTTTTTTTTCCCCAGTTAACATTGAATCTAATGCGCTTTCAGAGTAAACAGCATGCCCACACTACATACTTACCCTGACTACATACTGAGGACTGTGAAAACAGCGATTGTGTTTTTGTACTTATTCCCACATTGTAATATACATTTGATGAAGTACACCTCCACATCCTCCTAATATCATTCCATACCATTATTAACATAAGGCTAGCGTACCCTTTAAGCCCACTTTCAACTAAGCCCATTCAGACTTCTGACTTTTCCCGTAAAAATTCTTCATATCGTACTTTGAAATATACATCAATTCATTGACAGACCTTGAGATGAGAGGTAAATCTTACTATTTAACAAATTATTTCACAAACAAGTTATGTGAATATGATGGAAAAATTAAGAAAATTTAGATTTTGGTGGGCTTAATGGGTACGCTTACCTTAGATTCTCACTGGATTTGACCACTCATTGGCTGACTTTTAATAGCACTGTGTGGACTGATGTAGTGTAGTGAGTGTGGAGATGCTGTTTGCTTGCAAAGCACGTTACTTACGTATGTATCCTGTAACTGTGATTGTATTGGTGGCCTTTTATGCCTTGGGTTACCCCCAACCCCCACTCCTCCACCCTCATCATCCATACCTCCACCCTTTCTCCTCTATCCTCCCTCCCCCCCCCCTCCTCCCTCATCATCTCTACCTCCTCCTCCATCCTTCTCCTCCATCCCTCCATCCATCCATTCTCCTCTATCCTCCCTCCACCCCTCCCTCACCACCTCTCCATCCTCCTCCCTCCCTGCCTCATCATCTCTACCTCCCTCTCCATCCTTCTCCTCCCTCCCCCACTTTCTCCCTCCATCCTTTCTCCTCTATCCTCCCTTTCCCCCCTCCCTCATCATCTCTACCGCCCTCTCCATCCTTCTCCATCACCCTCCCTTCCTCCCTCATCATCCATACCTCCACCCTTTCTCCTCTATCCTCCCTCCCTCCCCCGCCTCTGCCCTTATCTCTACCTCCCTCTCCATCCCATCCCTTCATCCCTTTCTCATCATCTCTACCTCCTCCTCCTCCTTCTCCTCCCTCCCTCCCTCCGTACCTCTACCCTTTTTCCTCTATCCTCCCTTTCCCCCTCTCTCATCACCTTAATCGCCCTCTCCATCCTCATCTCTACCTCCTCCTCCTCCTTCTCCTACCTCCATCCCTCCATCCTTTCTCCCTCTCCATCCTTCTCCTCCATCCCTCCCTCACTCCCTCCCTTCATGCTTTCTCCACTATTCTCCCTTTCCCTCCCTCCCTCATCACCTCTATCTCCCTCTCCCTCCATCCCTCCATCCTTTCTCCCTCTCCATCCTTCTCCTCCATCCCTCCCTCACTCCCTCCCTTCATGCTTTCTCCACTATTCTCCCTTTCCCTCCCTCCCTCATCACCTCTATCTCCCTCTCCCTCCATCCCTCCATCCTTTCTCCCTCTCCATCCTTCTCCTCCATCCCTCTCCTCCCTCCCTCTCTCCATCCTTTCTCCTCTATCCTCCCTTTCCCACCCTACCTCATCACCTCTATCTCCTCCCCCTCCTTCGCCTCCCTCCCTCCCTCCATCCTTTCTCCTCTATCCTCCCTTTCCCCCCTCCTCATCATCTCTACCTCCCTCTATCCTCCCTTTCCCCCCTCCTTTGCTAATCACCTCTACTTCCCTCTCCATCCTTCTCCTCCCTCCCTCCATCCATCCATCCCTCCCTCCCTCCCTAATCATCTCTGCCTCCCTCCCCATCCTTTTCCTCTCTCCCTGCCTCTATCCTTTCTCCTCTATCCTCCCTCATCACCTTTACCTCCCTCTCCATCCTTCTCCTCCTCCTCCTCCTCCTCCTCCCTCTCCTCCCTCTCCTCCTCCTCCTCCTCCTCCTCCCTCTCCTCCATCCTTCTCCTCCTCCTCCTCCCTCCCTCATCACCTTTACCTCCATCCTTCTCCTCCTCCTCCCTCTCCTCCCTTTCTTCCTCCTTCTCCTCCCTCTCCTCCCTCTCCTCCTCCCTCTCCTCCCTCTCCTCCTCCTTCTCCTCCCTCTCCTCCCTCCCTCATCACCTTTACCTCCATCCTTCTCCTCCTCCTCCTCCTCCTCCCTCTCCTCCATCCTTCTCCTCCTCCTTCTCCTCCCTCCCTCATCACCTTTACCTACCTCCATCCCTCTCCTCCCTCTCCTCCCTCTCCTCCTCCTTCTCCTCCTCCTTCTCCTCCTCCTTCTCCTCCTCCTTCGCCTCCCTCTCCTCCCTCCCTCATCACCTTTACCTCCCTCTCCATCCTTCTCCTCCTCCTCCTCCTCCTCCTCCCTCTCCTCCCTCTCCTCCTCCTTCTCCTCCTCCTTCTCCTCCCTCCCTCATCACCTTTACCTACCTCCATCCCTCCCTCCCTCCCTCTCCCGCCTCCTCCTCCCTCCCTCCCTCCATCACCACCCAAACCTCCCTCCCTCCCTCCCTCCCTAGCCCCGTGGGCCCCCGGCGAAAGCGCAGCGTGTCGGAGAGCGAGTCCACCTTGACCTTCAGCCTCCCCCCCTCCTTCTCCACCCCCAGTTTCCTGAAAAGTATTTACCAGGGCTCGCTGGGCTCGCTCACCTCCCTCTCCGACCTCGGGAACCCCCTCAAGAGGTGAGGGGGGATGGGGACGGACTACTGTTGTCACCGCCTCATCCCCCGCCCCCACTGTCGACCCCCTCCTCCTCCTCCCCAAGACTTGTCCTTTAAAGTGATTTTGTTCCACTTTCGGAAATAAGTTCCTTTTTCACCTCCCCTTGAGTTATATGATTGAGTTGTGTCTTTTCTTCTGGGTTTGCGGTCGTTCTCTAAGTCTGGCAGTGCAAACTTTACCTCCAAGCTAGCAATTGACATTGAATCCTATTAGACCAGCTAACTGTTAGCTGGTCTCATAGGATTCAATGTTAATTGCTAGCTTGGATGTAGAATTTGTACTGCCATACTCAGTGAATAGCTGATATAACAGAAGAAAGATACAACTCAATCATTTAACTCAAGGGGAGGGTGGTGTAAAATTAACTTATTTCCAAAAATGCCACAATATCACTTTAAAGCATTACCTGTGAAGATTCTCACTCACTCAGCTCATCTTAGTCAAGTAGAGTTGGTGTCAACCGGACGTCTTTTGTAGCTCAAGACAATTTGTCTGCTCTGCTGTCAGACATCCCCAGTTCTAACTCTTATATGGGAATCAAATGGGTAACACTTAATTTGAACCTGCATATGATATAAGCGTCATAACAGTGATGTAAAGCAGTCATGCATTTGTTATACACATGTCAATGTTGTTATAAACATTTAATGGCTTTATAAGTGACATTCGGTTTTGGTCAAGACACCTCTAACAATGTCAACTTTCATGACCATAAAACGCTTCGGACATTGTCATGTTTATGACTCGTTCATGACTGTGTCATGACACTGTTTTGACACTATTATGACACCGTTATGTCATACGTATGACACCGGCGTCAAGTTAAGTGTAACCGTTAAGTGTATTTAACCCTGGAGAAGGGGACCTGTAAAGCCATATTAGAACGAATGAAGTCTGACAGTGGAGCACACGAAATGCCTTTAAGCTACAATGGAAGTCAACTTGCCTACAGCTAAACTCTACTGACTCCTTTGAGCATACCAAAATGGCTTTGAAGGGTAGGGGTGGAAGGGAGGGTTAACAGGTGGGTGGGTGGTTGGCATTGTCGATTTGGGAGTGTCATTGGGTGGGTCAGAACATGTGCTATCCCCCGCCGAGTTCACCCAGAACTGCTAACCGCTGCCTTTTGTGGGTCCTCCTCGTGCTCGCTTCGAGTGCATACAGTGGCAGGGGAGGGAAGGGAAGGGAAGGGGAGGGTGTGGTGGTGGTGGGAAAGCAAACAGTCAGCGAGCTGTCCTCGTCTCTCCTTCTCTTTTCCCAAAACATTCACAGCTGGACACACTCCATTTGATAACAACATGAAACCAGAACAGAAGCTGGAGGAGCTAGCTCTCGCCTAAAAGCCCTCTTCCTTATCTGCTTGTTGTTGTGTGTGCGGCTGCTGGTGTTTTTCGCTTTATAACACAAACCGTTGGCGTCTTATTTATGTTGGCATAAATGGCTATGTGGTTGCAGGTGTGGTTTTTGATAACTTGCTGCTGCCTCAGAACTAACATTGCTTTCTTTGCAGATTTGTATTAAGCTTGCACCAGTGTGTTGTCCATACTAAATTGAGAGAAAAGTGGGTCCTATTTGTGGTAAGAGTAGTTATTTGGCACAAGTACAATGTCTGGTAGGCACATTGAGATACTATGCCCCTGGCAGCTTTCTCCTCTAATCCTTATGGAGTATAGAAGTCTGTATTTCAGACTTGTTGAAAACCTCTCATTCTTTTAGCAAAGCATTTTTTAAAAAGCTGCCCTGGCCATTTTTCTTTGTATTTCTCTTTCATTTGTGAACATTTAAGTTAGTATTTCTGTAGCCACTGTCCTCTGGTCATTTCCAATTTAGGGCCCATATCCTGTGTTGGCGATTTGCAAAACCAGAGTTGGACTGAGATTTGGCTCGTAAAGGATAAAAATCCATTTAAAGCAGGGGTGTCAAACTCATTTTGGTCCGGGGGCCGCATACAACCCATGTGGACCTCAAGCGGGCCGCATTAGTAACATCATCGCAAAAAAACGTAAAGCAGAGGATTAGTGTTCAGTACTATCACGTTTTAAATGTGTTGAATATGTAGAAAGCAATGCAATACTGAAAATCCTATGCAACACTTCGTTCATTCATTGCCAACCGTCAATGAATTAAATATGGGACCGTTCATTTTTGCAGGGGGTCTGCGGGTTTCCCCCAGAAAAATTTGCATTTCTTAGATGTAATTTCTTGCATTTTCACGCATTCTAACGTCCCGTTTCCAGTTTCAGCTTAATAGGAACCAATACAAATCCAATTATATTTATTATTTAATTACAACCAATACCAATACAATACGAATAAGAAGTATTAACATTTTATCTCTATATATGAGGTCTATAATATATGATCTTTATCAAATGCCTGTTACAGTACAAATTCACCATTTATAATAGAAGTGTGATGTGCACTTTACTACATATATACAGTATAACAGAGGGACCATTGGGTTAATGTCAAGCAGGTCTCGATTTTGTCCCGATTGGCGCAATTGCGCATGTCGGTTATTTCATTGAGAAAAAAAAAAAAAAAATTTTTTTTTTTTTTTTTTTACATCTGGGCCGGATGGAACCCTCTGGCGGGCCGGATGCGGCCCGCGGGCCGTATGTTTGACACCCCTGTTTTAAAGGGTCCGTTTGACATGCGGTGTTGCAGAGTCTCCAGGCCAGCGGTGTAGCTTATTCATTTATTTTATCCGTGAGGGAGAGCCAAGGTCATCCGGTATTTTGCTGTGAATGTCACCAGACAGGGCACTAATGGAATGCAGAGCAGCAGATCAACACTATAGTGTCTGTGGGGAGGGAAAAAAAGACTTGGCCTTGCCTCGAAGGTAGTTTGCTACAAAAACCCAGACCTTCTTTGTGACCTCTGTCTTTGTCAGCTATATATCGTGTTTGCTGTAAGGAGGTGTGAAGTCTGTATATCCTGATTAGGCAGTCCTTTTGTATGCCTGCTTCATTTAATTTAGTGCTGGTCAAGTAGGCTAGAGGTCCTTTATTGATCCAGAGGGAAGTCAAGCTTCTGGTTTTGCACATAAGGTCTGCCAGCCAGGGCTGACATTAACATAGTAATACGTGGCACTGTAGGGTGCAGTAGGTGAAGAAGTTGATGGGTTGATTACGTGTTCTGTATTGGTAGATAACAGGTGGTCTGCTATAAAAGCTCTTCAAGGTAGAATGCATGTTCTAAGCATGTCTTACTAGCCTACACTGTAACAAATAGCTGTTTATTTACGGCAATTCTGCAACAGCATTCTACTGTTTTTCGAAAAAACAGACAACTACTGTGAAAATATTACTTTGAGTCACATATTGAGCATAAACAGTAAGTACTGCACAATAGCAGTATTCGCCGTTGTGGAAAAAACTAGAGATGCACCGGATCCTGATTTTTAGGATCCTGCCGGATACCAGATCCACTGAATAAGATCCTGCCGGATCCGGAACCGGATACCGGATCCTACAAAAGGGTTGAAACATATAGTCTACTCGCACACGTGGGCCCTTTTTATTACGTTGCCGCAAACTATTTTTTAGACTCATTGGCTTATTGCCACACTGCCTGCAATAGCCGCTTCCAAAGGGATTTCACTCCATGCAGTGATTGGGGTTGTGAAAGACTGAAAAGCCTAGGCTAGACATGCACCAGACCCTGATTTTTAGGTAACATGCTGGATACCGGATCCACTGCTTAAGATCCTGCCGGACCCGGACCCTGTGAAAAACTCTATTATCCTGACGGATCCGGAACCGGAACCGGATCCGGTGCATCTCTAGAAAATAACAAGTTATTTTAGGCAGCACCATTGAAACCCATTCATCCTCCACTTGTCCGTGATCACCATCAAACTTCAATACCACCTGAAGAACTGAAGTCATTCTGACTGGTTAAAGATTATCTGATACTATCAAGCATGATGAAACAATTTCTAAGGAAACTACAATACTTAAAAAGTGCTTGATGCAGCAAAGTGTGAGTAGCACATGCATTTTGATAGTGATGAAAGTGTGAATGGCTGAAACATTTTAAGAACTTGTAACACTCTTGCAACAAGCAGCCCCATCTAAACCAATCTGCTAATCAGTGCCTGGCCTCACCTGAGTAGGGCTGTTATGCCATTATTCAATTACGGGCGTCACCTGCCAAGGGCCTGATGACTCTGGTCACATGGTACTCTTGCACCTGTATATAAATCTGGACTATCAACACTTCAGTTGCTTGCCTGCCTGCTGGCTGGCCTGCATGGCACAGCATAGCACTTGCTTGCCTACAAGCTTGCTTACATGCTTGCACACTTTCCTCTTTGTGAAAGCTTGCTGTATGTGGCATCATTTGTGGCATTGTTGCATATAATGTGCCTGCTGCAAATTAGGCATTGCTTTGAGAGCTAGCTTGTAGTGCTGCTAGTTTGCTGTGCTACTTGGTGCAAAATATTTTTTTAAAGACTGACCAATGCTATATTCATCATTGGCTCATCAAGAGATACAGTAAAAAGCCCACCTTGCACACTATCATTGTAACATAGCACTGCGTACTCTGAAATTTTATTCATGCCCACACTTTCAAAGGACCACCGCAAACCATTTTCTCAATACAGCACTGCGCCATAGTATCATGCTCAAGGCACTCCAGTCATGGTGAACGATGGGAGGATGGGGTGGTAACATGGCCAGGGTACCACAGTTATGGAGAATGATGGGTGGGGTGGGAAGTTGCCATGGCCATATTCATGAATACAACTATGACCCAGTATTTGCCTGTCATCACACAGTACAATTCAACTTTTTAACTGAAATGTACTGTTATTTTTCTGTAGAGTACTGTTATTTAACAGTTCAATTGCTGCTGAAAAAATGTTATATACTGTGATACATTAAACAGCAATGAGCTGTATTTGATTTTTGGTGTGAAATAACAGTAGAATTACAGGTAAATATAATTGCCAGTAACTGCCGTTATTTTGCAGGGACATTTTCTGAGAGTGTAGTATTCACATCCTGCTAGTCTCTTTTAATTTCCATGGTAACCAGTTGTTCCTCGATCTATGCCCTGAAAGACTGATTGACCTGAGGGTTTACTAGGTTCTTTATGCTGCCTGAAGCCGTCTTGAATGTGTGTAACTGTGTAGCCTTCATTCATAGATTGAGATTAGAAAGAGAGGATTCTGACACTTGACTCTGAGGAAGACTTTCTGTGCTGATATGTTAGTCCTATTTGCGTATAATAACAAAAGAGAACCTTTCGCTCGAGATGACTCTCGAGTGCTCTGGCATTTTCCGCCATTCAGCCTTCTGAAATAGCCTTGGGCTGTGTGCTGATTGAGGTTATATGGTTCACGTCTCCTAAGAAAGCCAACAGAAGTATGCTTGCCTTTCCATACACTGCTGCACTGACAAGTTAACTCACGTGAATCTCAAGATGTAAATTCACAGTCTCTTCTCTCCTCTTCAGAACATTCATTTTTCTTTTTCACATTCTTTTTTATTCCTCATCGTATACTTTCTTCTTCTTTTTTTTACCTGCAACAACATGCACACATCCACAGGATTTGGTGCATGCACACAGTCCCTAATGAGCACATTTTGTTTCTCTTTGCAGGTGTCTTGTCAACTAACGCCAAGTATACTGGCTATTCACTAGCTATTCACTGACTATTCACTGGCTATTAACTGGCATTTTAATTAACTTGTGTTCTATCTTGGCAGGCGATAACAACATGATAACACAAAACCACGTACAGCTAGGCCAACTTTTGTGGGTATGCTTTGTGTGTTTGTGTGTACTGCACACTTATAGTGTGAAATGGGTAACCATACTTTCTGGATATGAACTTGCAATGCATGTTGTTGGTCCATACATTGTGGTGTGTGTATGAGTGAGAGAAAGAATTCACCATCTTAGTTGTGCAGCAGCATTCTATGTATCATCATTGTATCTGAGTGACAAGATACAATAAATGTGTTACTATTATTGTTGTTAAAATAACCTGAGACCTGAAACAGAGTAGTAAACCAGTTTAAGGTAACCTCTAATGTCTTAACTAAGTGACACCTGTGAGCTATCTATTAATTTGGGCTCAAACTACACAACTTTAAAATCGTATCAGATGTTGACATCGGGTTCCGCTGTACACGGAGAGTCTTATCTCAGATCGTGAACACCGAGACCATGCCCAACATTCTAGTCAGTGTCAATCTACAACTTGCGGTCAGCAAGATTCTATCTTAGAACGTCGTACCTGACGAAGAAATCTTGTCCGACAATCCCTTGTGATGAACCTGGGGTTGTCACGTCCCACCGATTGTCGTATGGCGTGATTTCAGCCTGAGAATTGGGCCAATCGTTGTGTAGTTTGAGCTCGCCTTTAGCAGGTTTACCACTTCCTGTACGTAGGGCGCTTAACTTAGACAGTTTTATCACTTAAAGGGACAGTTTGGTCAATTTCAACATGCAGTTGTATTGCTCACGCTACCCTTGACTTGTCAGTACCTGGTGATGCCACATTTTTCGGCTCAGCCCTTTCCGAGATATGAGCAATTCTAATGGGGGCAGCGTTTGTTTACATTTTAAAAAAATGAAATATAGGC
>NC_085869.1:10294085-10326585 GCF_034702125.1 Engraulis encrasicolus
CTTGGATACCTAAGCTGTGATCTCGTGTGCACACAGGGCCGCTGATAACTTTAGCCAGGCCCAGGACAAAGTCGTCTGAAAGGGCCCCTCCAGCCCAATACTTACAATGTAATGAGGACCCAATTCTGGGGCCCCTCTCCTCTCCCCCTGGGCCTGGGACAACGGCAGTCCTGCGCGCAGTCACACACACACACACACGCACACGCACACACACACACACACAGACAGAGAGACAGAGATAGAGAGCAATACACAGAAACACCCAATATGTATATATTTTTTGCAGCTTTTCACTCTCCCCCTGGCGTATTTAAGGAGTATAGGGAGGGAGGGAGCGTCCATGTTTGCTCGTGCTAAGCTGTGTGTTTCTCTTGCAGCGCTCTCTGTTTATTTATAGAGAGTCAGATGCTTAAGCCTCTGTTCCAGGCGCAGCAGCAAGCAACTGCTATTTTCAGACAGGAATGTCTGCTGGACCGGTTCAGCGGTGCGTTTCTCGACAACATCGTTGCTAACTAAGTTAGCAACTTACTTTGTTGCAATGCAATTTCCCATTCGAATCCTAGTAAGTTGCTAACTGGTTAGCCAGCATGCTTTCGAGAAACGGAGTCCAGGCCGGGAGCAATAGCACAGCTGAGCCGCTGCCCTCTTCAAGAACTCAATATATTAAGGATTTTTTTCCCCCTTCTTTCTTCTTCTTTGTGTTCAGACAGAGGCCTGCAGTATTAGTTTGGGCCTCTCTGTGTTCAGGGTCATGTGTTGTTGGATAGATAGATCATCACTTGGCCTCCAAAGAGTTTTTCAGACGTGTGGGAAATGTACACAACAAGATTGCACAGAACTTAAAATTCTCACAACCATTTCCTTTGTATGCACAAGAACATAAGTGTGCTCTGTCATATGAAGGGGGTGGCGGGGGGACTTTTCTCAAACACTGCCCTCTATAGACACAGTGGGATATTGCATCATAACGTCATGTTAATGTCACTTTTCCTCTCCTCCCCCATATTTTCTTTGTGTGGTACCTGTCTGTCTGTCTCAATGAATAGAAGGTAAGGCTTGCGAAGGAATGTGAATGCTGCACTAAATGTGTCTCTAGCTGTAGACAGCATGGGGATTGTAGGACGCTTCTTTAGTATAGAACCTGCTACATGTGGCTAGCCTGATAAACCAGACTAAATGTGGATGTCTAATTTAGTCTGGCCTCGATGCATAATACATCCGAAGATTGTTGATGAGAACAACCTACCTTCAAAACCCTGCCCGCTTTGATTCAAAACACATCTTTGCGTTGTAATTGGTTTGCCAGATTCATGGCATTCTGGCTTCATTGAATCATTATGCGAGGCCAGACCCACCCGTAGACAAAACATTTTGCCGTCCAGCGGGTGGCGCTGGTTCACCAGGCTAACATGTGGCTGGAAAGAACATGAAAGGGGCTTGTCCTTAGTAGTAGGCCTATTTTAATGACTGTGTCTGCCACCTATTTTGTAGTAGGCCTATTGTAAGTACTGTACTGTGTATTGACGTACTACTGTATGTGCAGGCTTAAAGGGACATTTTGGTCAATTTCAACATGCAGTTGTAATGCTCACACTACCCTGGACTTGTCAGTGCCTGAGATTTTTTTTTCTTCTTCTTCAGCCGTTTCCGAGATCCTGGTCATTGTAATGGGGACAGCTCTTTGTTTACATTTCAAAAAAACATTTTTATTTATTCCCAAAAACATCCAAAAGGTTATAAAACATCAGCAGTCAACTAGCAAACAGCAGTACCTTTTGGGAAAATATTTGGAGTTGGCCTATGTTTCATTTTTTTTAAATGTAAACAAACGCTGCCCCCATTAGAATTGCTCATATCTCGGAAAGGGCTGAGCCGAAAAATGTGGCATCACCAGGTACTGACAAGTCAAGGGTAGCGTGAGCAATACAACTGCATGTTGAAATTGACCAAACTGTCCCTTTAAGGCAGTGTGTCAGTTTCAATGTGCCTAACGTGTCTTTTTTCTCAAATGGCAATTCTAATAATGCAATTGAAATGCATAGCTGCACTTTGAACCTCAAAAAGTGTCCAGTGACTCCAGTCATCAGGGTCACTAGGAGGGCACAGCCTGGCTAGTACTGTACAGCTTGACATACTGTTCCTAAAAATACAAGTTCATTACTTGCTGAGTTGCAGCACAAAAAATGCAGTGGGAATATCTCAAATGGCAATTCTAATAATGCAATTGAAATGCATAGCTGCACTTTGAACATCAAAAAGTGTCCAGTGACTCCAGTCATCAGTGAAATGAACATGTACTGTACTAGTTCAGAGGAGTGGATGTGTGCACATCCCACCCGATGGGCCAGGGGCAGGACAATGAGAGTAAATCCAAGTAAAAAGAGAGAAGTCCGCGACACTGCTTGTCTTTTGTGTATTTAATGGAGCAACGTTTCGACCTTCAGGTCTTCATCAGGCAAAGCATGTACTGTACTAGCCTGATTATCATCGACCTTCAAATCTCTTCGAGACAACGCTGAAGGTGTTGCGTCACTAGGAGGGCACAGCCTGGCTAGTACTGTACAGCTTGACATACTGTTCCTAAAAATACAAGTTCATTACTTGCTGAGTTGCAGCACAAAAAATGCAGTGGGAATATAACTCTGCCTCCCCTAACAGGAAATTAGCTTTTTAGTGACTGCTGAGATGGCTGCTGGCTTTTTTTATTTCCTTTTCCTGTGGGGCGGAAGAGAGAGACAGGAAGTGATCCATCTGGCCTCTTGCCCTGTGTCCCTGACCTGCCCCGCCCTGCCCTCTGCTCAGACCTCTCTATGTTTGTAGTTGTGTGTATTTGTTACAGAAAAGCCACACTCTCAACTCCGTTTTTTTTGTATTTATTTAGTGGGGTAGTATGACACAGATGGATGCCACCTTCAGCTTCTTGAGCACTGTCATGCTATCCCACTAAATTAATACAGGAATCTAAGTCGAGAGTGTGGCTTTTGTATATCAAATAGACTGGTCCAGTTGCCCGCATCTGAAGAGCGTTAATACACAATCTGGAGTTGTGCACACTTCCTCAACAAACCAAAAAGGCAGGGCGCCAAGGCACTCTTCTAAGATAAAATTGCTCTAGATTAAATTATTTAAGTTAAATCATTAAAGCAGTTTTATCTAAGAAGAGTGCCTTGGCGTTCTGCTTAAAAAAAATAATAATAAAAAAAAACATCTTACTACTTTCTGTGAATGCCACAGCCCTCCAGCCCTCTTCATTCTTTCAAACCTGAAACTGTGTGGCTCTACCGTGGCTGATATGGTAGGGCACTCGTCTACTACGCGGCTGACCCGAGCTCGATTCCCGGCCCGGGTCCTTTGCCAGCCATTCCCCGTCTCTCTCTCTCCCAACTCACTTCCTGTCTCTACTCCACTGTCCTGTCTGAGAGAAAAAAGGCATATAAAGCCCACCAAAAATACTTAAAAAAAAAAAAAAACTGTAACTGTGCATATAGTAGGCTCCTGAGTATACTGTAGCCTGCAGAGCCTGAGCTGTTGGCCTTGACAGCTGCTGCTTCTTGCGTGCCATAGAGAAGGTGTGTAATCTAGCTGACTGGTTGTCATGGCTACCAGGTCTCACTTAATCTACCGTGATGATGAGTCATTGAGGTGGCAGACACGACAAGTTGTCATAACATTTTGTCCCCCCTTCTCTTGTTCCATCTCTGTCCTTCTCACTCTGCCTCCCTCCCTCTCTCTCTCTTCTTTCTTTCTCCCTCTTTCTTTCTGTCTCTGTCTCTGTCTGTCTGTCTGTCTTTCTTTCTTTCTTTCTCCTCCTGTCCTCATTCCTCCTCCTTCCTCCTTCTCTCGTTATTCCTCCACTCCTCCTCTCCACAGCCAGTCGAGATGAGCTGCACATCCGCAAGATGAAACTGGACTACCAGGAAGTGGGCCAGGACTCCAAGGAGGTGCAGGCCTTCTGGGAGAGGAAGCTGAGCGCTCCCTGTAGGGCCAAGGTCCAGTGGGACAAGGAGGACCTGCAGTACCTCAGCCAGGGTGAGCAGAGCGAGGAGAACGACCAAGCCCCCCGTCATATAATAATAATAATAATAATAATAATAATAATAATAATAATAATAATAGTAATACAGAGGCCCAGTGGGACAAGGAGGACCTGCAGTACCTCAGCCAGGGTGAGTGATGAGAACGTCCAAGCCCCCCTTAAAGGGACAGTTTGGTCAATTTCAACATGCAGTTGTATTGCTCACGCTACCCTTGACTTGTCAGTAGATGGTGATGCCACATGTTTCGGCTCAGCCCTTTCCGAGATATGAGCAATTCTAATGGGGGCAGCGTTTGTTTACATTTTCAAAAAATGAAACATAGGCCAACTCCAAATATTTTCCCAAAAGGTACTGCTGTTTGCTAGTTGTCTGCTGATGTTTTATGACCTTTTGGATGTTTTTGGGAATAAATAAAAATGTTTTTTTGAAATGTAAACAAAGAGCTGCCCCCATTACAATGACCAGGATCTCGGAAACGGCTGAAGAAGGAAAAAAAATCTCAGGCGCTGACAAGTCCAGGGTAGTGTGAGCATTACAACTGCATGTTGAAATTGACCAAACTGTCCCCTTAAAGCCATACTAGCAATGGTGAGGAATCTTTTAAAAAGTCTTGGTTCCGGTTCATGATCCGGATCACTACCAGAATTCAATCACTTGTTCCTTGGGTCATTTCCAACAACTCCACCAAGTTTCATCCAAATCCGTCCATATGTTTTTGAGTTATCCTGCCGACAAACAGACAGACAAACAAACGGACAACCAGGCAAACCAACGCGACCGAAAACATTACCTCCTTGGCGCAAGTAATAATAATGATATGCATATATAGTAATAATAGTAATAAACAAAGTCAAGCAAGTGTGCGGTAAAATCTATTCTCTTTCTTATGAGCAGCTTGTGCTGTCCAGGGGTGAATTTCTCAAAACCAAAGTTGCTAACTACATTAGCTACTGTGCTGTTTTCAATGCATTTTCCCATTGGCAACTACCGAAGTTGCTTACAGGCTAACAACTTCTCTTTTGAGAAACTCACCCCAGTAGTGTAGAGGTAAGCAGCGTTGGGGGTGTGAGCAGGCCTTCTGGGAGAGGAAGCTGAGCGCTCCCTGTAGGGCCAAGGCCCAGTGGGACAAGGAGGACCTGCAGTACCTCAGCCAGGGTTAGGGTGACCAGATTTTTGTAGTCTGAAACCGGGACACTTTGTGCATGACCGAAGAACAATATTTGGCGGGCGGGTCTGGGGGTCCTCCCCCAGGAAAATTTGGACTTTTTAGATGCCATTTCCTGCATTCTAATCAACTTTAGAGGGAGGAATGACAAATCGCAACTGACTCCTTCAGACTTTCTATACAAGCGCTGGCTGCCATTAATTGTGGCAGATAAACATGTAATCTTTTCCATATATTTACCCTGATAGACATGGCAAAATGTAGTGGGTGGCCCAAACCGGGACATATTTGTGTCCCGAGAGGGTTTGCTCGGGACCTGGGACGCACAACTCCAAACCGGGACTGTCCCGGTCAAACCGGGACGTCTGGTCACCCTAGCCAGGGTGAGCAGAGCGAGGAGAACGACCAAGCCCCCCGTCATATAATAATAATAATAATAATAATAATAGTAATAATACAGAGAATTACGTGTATGTGTACTGACTGGCAAAAAGTGAATTGGCTAATTGACAACTGTATCAAGGACAAGAATTAGTGTTATGTTTTGCTGGTGTAGTGTTATTGGGTCAGGATGAGTGAGGAGAACAACCAATCCCCCCTTAAAGCCATACTGTACCTTTTCTGGAAATATATGCGCTTATTTTACACCTCTACTTCAGTTAAATAATTACATTTCTCCTGTTCTTTCAGCCATTCTCATAGTCTGGCGATGCTACTTCTAGTGCCAAGCTAGCGATTCGCATTGAATCTTATGGGTCCAGCTAGCAGATAGATACAGGCATGCTAGCTTGCAGGTAAAATTTGCACTGCCAGAGAACGTCTGGGAGTACAGGAGAAAGGTCAAACTCAGTCATTTAACTCAAGGATAGCTGTAAAATGTGTTCATTATTTAAAGAAATGCTACAGTATCTCTTTAATCTCTCTGCTCCTATTCATCTTTCTTCCCCTCCGGCTCTATGTGTGGTCCCCATGTCCATGTTCGCAGTAGAAAACCACAACGGACTAATAACTATTAAGGAGAACGGCCATCTTTGGACCTCCTCCTCCTCCTCCCTCCCTTAATCTCTCTGCTCCTTTTTTTTTTGTTCTGGGTCTGTGTGGGGTCCACATTCCCATATTCACATTAGCAAACCAGAACGGGGTAATAATAACTGGTAGTTTCAGTGTCTGTATCTAAAGCAAGTGACCTCAGTGAGTATATTACTAGCCTCTGTGGTCTTGTATCAAGGCTCAGTGAGTATATAACTAATCTCAATGGTCTTATAACTAGCCACAACGACCTAAAAGCAAGTAGTTTGCAGAGCATTGTCTTTCAGACGAATTGCAAAAAGACGTTCTGCTCCCACAAGCTTGCCTGGCACCAATATGAATTCAATTTTATGGTCGGAAAAATCAACTTTTTGAATTTCAATTCAAGTCAAGTTAATGGGTAAACTGGTTTTGCAGTTCAAGAATGAGAGATATAATGTGTCCCTATAGACAATGTACATGTGGTTTTGTTTATATGCACATTGAATATTGATTACAGCTTGAATGTTTTTAATATTTGTGAAATGATTCATTTTATTGTTGACCTAATTCGTTCTTTCTTGGTTGTTGTTTTTTACCTTTTGTTCTTTCCTCCTTCTCAAAATCTCACTTAATTTAAAATGTGGTGGTTGTTGGGCCTACTTCAGGCAACTCTTCCATAGAGAAAAGGAGTACTCCCAAGTTTTGAGGATTGGACTTTGCCTTTTTGACTTAAAGAGCACCAGCACATTAACGTTTACTTACTCAACAAAGAAGAGCGCTCAGCATCTCTCAAGCACCTCACTTTATTTGTCTGCCTCACTCTCTCCCCCTCCCTCCCTCCAGGTGTGCCTAAGACCAGGCGTGGTGAGGTGTGGCTGGTCCTGTCTCAGCAGCATCGTCTCAAGCATCGCATAGCCGTGAGGCCTCCGCCCCCAGACACCCCCTACCAGGACCTGCTCAAGCAGCTCACCGCCCAGCAGCACGCCATCTTGGTAGACCTGGGTAGGTACATATAGCAGCACGCTATCCTGGTAGACCTGGGTAAGTACATATAGCATATAGCAGCACGCCATCTTGGTCATAGCCGTGAGGCCTCCGCCCCCAGACACCCCCTACCAGGACCTGCTCAAGCAGCTCACCGCCCAGCAGCACGCCATCCTGGTAGACCTGGGTAGGTACATATAGCATATAGCAGCACGCCATCCTGGTAGACCTGGGTAGGTACATATAGCAGCATGCCATCTTGGTAGACCTGGGTAGGTACATATAGCATATAGCAGCACGCCATCTTGGTAGACCTGGGTAGGTATATATAGCAGCATGCCATCTTGGTAGACCTTGGTAGGTACATATAGCAGCACGCCATCCTGGTAGACCTGGGTAGGTATAGTGTGCAGCACAAAAAAAAAACCTTGGGGTTTCTTAAGACAGATGGCGCATTAGACCATAGCGCATCTATTTTTTCCAAAATGCATTTCATCTTCAAAAAAATGGTCATGTTGATACTTGGTGATGAAAAAAATCACTGCAATATTTGTAAAGTGTGTCGAATATGTCAGGAAGAATTTACAGTCATAAGATACTGAAATTTCAAAATGAACAGCGCTATAAGTTGTAGAGGCAAATACAGATAAATCTATCAAACATTTAGGCTGTTTAAACAAAATGACCTCAACAATTCAACATTTCTAATGGGCAGAGAGAGAGAGAGAGAGAGAGAGAGAGAGAGAGAGAACCTGCCACTGACTGTTAAAAAGAGCGTCGGCTCCTTTAAAAGAGGGAGGATCTAGGCCAGTGTTTCCCAACCAGGGGTACATGTACCACTAGGGGTACGCGAGCACACCTCAGGGGGTACGTGGAAAAAATGAATAATAACAAATATATGGAGTGTAGTCACATGGGGATAGGAACAGATATAGAGCACGAGTGAGGGGGGTACTCATCATGTGACAAAATTGCTTAGGGGGTACGCAGGATAAAAAAGGTTGGGAAACACTGATCTAGGCTACACAGGTACAGCAGAGTGCTCACAGCAGAGCCTGTCTATCGTCTATCTACGTCTATCTACAACCACACTGGCCCACAATAGAGCTTGAAAGTGACGTCAATTCCCCCGATTTCATGGGACCTCAACAAAGTTTTTAGCCGAAAATCGTAGCATGTAATCCAATGGCGGTATTAAAATGATATTTCGATCCCCTTCGAGTTGTGCCACGAGCTCCACATATGTTTTTTCTGATATTTTTGTTTAATTTTTCATACGAACCCCCAAACATTTTAGAAAGCTGTGTTTCTTCGCATTTTTCATGCAGACGGCCTCGGAACAAAACATTGATACTTCTGCATGAAAAATCTTTATCTAGCCTCTTAAACAGCATATTTGTAGCCCAGCGCATATAATGACTGAGATCAGAAGATATTTACTCGCTACCATGTTGTTAAATGGTCAGTTTAGGTCCCGTGAAATGCGGAACTAAGGGGCGGGACTTTCAAGCTCTATGATTTGGCCTAAACCTGACAGTTGTTCTCAGAGTTGGAATGCCAGAGGAGTTAAAACTCGAAATGAATTCACTTTGCAAAAAAAAATTCAAGCGCGACAACCGCAAGGTTTATTACCGTCGGACATAGCAACACAAACACATTCAGCAAGAGTAGATATTGACAGTTTCAGTTTGACAATCTTCAAAATGCATATCACACGGAATGTTTTGCAATGATGGCACAGGCAAGATTTCTGGAAGTTGTTTATGTGTTCCATGCAATGCGTGAGGAAATGTAGTCTATGTCGAGCTGGTAGCCTAGGCTACTCACACACAATAACGTCTCTCTAGCCTATGCTTCACCTCAAACAATAACGTCTCTCTAGTCTACCACTTATGAAAAAGCACTCAAACAACACCTACCACGGCAGAGAGATGAATACTTTCAGCATGAAAACACTGTTCATATTTATTATGTCTGCTGAAGCAACAGCGACTGGAGGGCAGTCTGAAAGCGTCTGCTAGGGAAGGGAAGATTCACTGATACGTATAGAAAAATCGATACGACCTGTATGGTACGGTTGCATCGATTTGCAAACGTCTGCATCGGTAAGAAACGCAAATAAAATCGAGATACATCGTATCTTGACTGTCCGCATCGGTACAAATCGGATAATATCTCTTAAAACTTTTTAGAAACTGTCAATTTCAGGATTTGTTCTCGTGCGCAACGCACATCACCTTGCTCTGATTCAGACCGCCTTTCCATCTCTATTGCGAGGAGGCGTGACCAAGCAAACAGTATTTTCCTTTGAGTCAAAGCGGCGGGTTACCAATGTGGAGCACATTTTGTTGTCACATACAGCGAGTTTTCTGGTCATCCGGTGACTTTTTAAATGAAAGTTTCTAGCGACCATCTTCTGCGAGTCTGGAAGACGTGTGGAGAGAGTACTCGCTTCATTATTTGAGTTGATAGGGTAGTCTACCGTGCGGGACAAACAACAAAAGAAAAGTGTCTGCCAACATGTTGCGGTTTCCGAATGACGGCAGCATAAGCATACAGCGCACAAGATTGAAAAAAAAACATAACCGTGTTGGAATACACTGTAACAAATAGCTGTTTATTTACGGAAATTCTGCAACAGCATTCTACTGCTTTTCGAAAAAACAGACAACTACTGTGAAAATATTACTTTGAGTCACATATTGAGCAAAAACAGTAAGTACTGCACAATAGCAGTATTCGCCGTTGTGGAAAAAACTAGAGATGCACCGGATCCTGATTTTTAGGATCCTGCCGGATACCAGATCCACTGAATAAGATCCTGCCGGATCCGGAACCGGATACCGGATCCTACAAAAGGTTTGAAACATATAGTCTACTCGCACACGTGGGCCCTTTTTATTACGTTGGCGCAAACTATTGTTTAGACTCATTGGCTTATTGCCACACTGCCTTCAATAGCCGCTTCCAAAGGGATTTCACTCCATGCAGTGATTGGGGTTGTGAAAGACTGAAAAGCCTAGGCTAGACATGCACCAGACCCTGATTTTTAGGTAACATGCCGGATACCGGATCCACTGCTTAAGATCCTGCCGGACCCGGACCCTGTGAAAAACTCTATTATCCTGACGGATCCGGATCCGGAACCGGAACCGGAACCGGAACTGGATCCGGTGCATCTCTAGAAAATAACAAGTTATTTTAGGCAGCACCATTGAAACCCATTCATCCTCCACTTGTCCGTGATCACCATCAAACTTCAATACCACCTGAAGAACTGAAGTCATTCTGACTGGTTAAAGATGATCTGATACTATCAAGCATGATGAAACAATTCCTAAGGAAACTGCAATACTTAAAAAAGTGCTTGATGCAGCAAAGTGTGAGTAGCACATGCATTTTGATAGTGATGAAAGTGTGAATGGCTGAAACAATTTAAGAACTTGTAACACTCTTGCAACAAGCAGCCCCATCTAAACCAATCTGCTAATCAGTGCCTGGCCTCACCTGAGTAGGGCTGTTATGCCATTATTCAATTACGGGCGTCACCTGCCAAGGGCCTGATGACTCTGGTCACATGGTACTCTTGCACCTGTATATAAATCTGGACTATCAACACTTCAGTTGCTTGCCTGCCTGCTGGCTGGCCTGCATGGCACAGCATAGCACTTGTTTGCCTACAAGCTTGCCTACAAGCTTGCTTACATGCTTGCACACTTTCCTCTTTGTGAAAGCTTGCTGTATGTGGCATCATTTGTGGCATTGTGGCATATAATGTGCCTGCTGCAAATTAGGCATTGCTTTGAGAGCTAGCTTGTAGTGCTGCTTGTTTGCTGTGCTACTTGGTGCAAATAATTTTTTTAAAGACTGACCAATGCTATATTCATCATTGGCTCATCAAGAGATACCGTAAAAAGCCCACCTCGCACACTATCATTGTAACATAGCACTGCGTACTATGAAATTTTATTCATGCCCACACTTTCAAAGGACCACCGCAAACCATTTTCTCAATACAGCATAGCGCCATAGTATCATGCTCAAGGCACTCCAGTCATGGTGAACGATGGGAGGGTGGGGTGGTGGGCCAGGGTGGGGTGTGGAGGCCAGGGTACCACAGTTATGGAGAATGATGGGTGGGGTGGGAAGTTGCCATGGCCATATTCATGAATACAACTATGACCCAGTATTTGCCTGTCATCACACAGTAAAATTCAACTTTTTAACTGAAATGTACTGTTATTTTTCTGTAGAGTACTGTTATTTAACAGTTCAATTGCTGCTGAAAAAATGTTATATACTGTGATACATTAAACAGCAATGAGCTGTATTTGATTTTTGGTGTGAAATAACAGTAGAATTACAGGTAAATATAATTGCCAGTAACTGCCGTTATTTTGCAGGGAAATTTTCTTAGAGTGTACGTTACAGAGCCTGTGCATTCGTGTTAAGTCCATTGTTCATGCAGTAAAAAAAGAAGTGAAGTCGCTAAGTTGGCATCATTGCTTAGGAGCCTGTTAGCTCTCGTGCTGGACACACAGTCTGATTTGCTGCTCGTGCAGATTGTCCATGAAGTTTAAAAAGTCCCGTTGAAAAGTACACTATTCCAACACTTCAGTCCAGTACGCACGTTATTTCCCCCTTCTGATATTAACCCCATTCCCAACATCTACTTACTAAATTGTTCTAATTTGGATCAATTGTAGTTGATAAGTTGTTCAGAGCTTACCTGTAAATGTAGTTAGCCTATTACATGTCCAGGTATTCCACCATGATCAGAAGCTCTGTGGTTTTCCCATTTTTATTTAAAAAAAGAGATATAGGCCTACTGTAATTGGCATGGTATTCAGGTATATTGTATTGTGTATTTTTTCATTTTCTCTGCTCATAGCAATGTGCCCAAGGCAAAATGAGTTCTCACTGCTCTCTGTATGTTTTCCAGTATAGGCTATTTCAAAAGTAATATGCACAGCCAGGGCCGCTGCTAAGGTTTTGGGGGCCTAGGCATAACTGGTCAGGAGGCCCCCTCATAAGTAAATACTACTACTGCTACTAATAATAATGCTAATTACTGTATTCACAATTACAGTATGTCTGAAAAATGATGGCCCTTTTGGTAATGAAATATTTTTTCATGATGTTTTTAGTCAGTCTCAATTTAGGAGGTCACAATTTTGGGGGCAAAGTGGTTGAGGCTCTAAAAGCGCTCTGTTTACTCTGCTTATGCCTAACGGCAGCCTTGTGCACAGCCTTTAATATCAATTTAATCTGTTCTGTATCGCATCGTATCGTACCGAATCGCACTGCATCGCATGGCATTATAATTGTATCGCGCCATATCGAACTGCATCGCAGTAGGTAGGAGAATCGTATCGCATCTTATCACTGGTAATTTAATTAATCGTGAATGTATCGTATCGTTGCCATGTGTATCGAGATGCACATCGTATCGCTTTGATGATGAAGATTCCCATCCCTAGCGTCTGCCAATCAAACGCTAGTGACGTGCATACCCAAACTCCAAACCCATATTTTGAGAATAAATTAACGTGCAATATTTTCTTTATCGTGCGTTAAGAGTCTTACATTATCGCAGCACGTTAACGCCAATAACGGCCCACCACTAATAATATGTAATATATAGTATAATTAAGAATTATTGTTATCAAAGAAGTGTATTAATTTCCTAAATATTAATTTCCAATTATTAAGTAATTTATGGACATTTGCTATGGTCGTTGTGCCACCTGACGTTGGCTACTTAAAAAAAAAATGTAAATAACCTGGACCATGGGTTTAAAACCGATTTGAATTTTGAGACCATCCAAGCATCTTTCTCAAGGCATGGCAAGGTGTAAAGCCGCCGCAGGGGATTTCAACTGGTTCAACCATTCAGTGCGAAGAGTTGAAATGCATAGCAAGCAATACTGCCACAGAGCTCTGGTTGAAAACCCCTGGTAAAGCACATTTCATACATTCCATAATAGTTCACTCAGGCACTACAGCGGCATTAAATATAATCATCTGCAAGTGGCCATGGAGTATATTTTATTCTATCTCAGTGTCACGTCCATCTCTAAATATAAACAAGCCCTGGCCCAGTTTCACACTGACCTTCATGCTGCTGGTCTCGCCGTGATGACTTGCCACTGTGCTAAAGTTCAGCTCAGTTCACACGACTTCATGTATGTTTATATCCTCTGACTGTTTATGACCACAGGAGGGAGCTATTGCAGCATTTCAGGACGTTGAGCCAAAGATCTTCTAGGTTCTAAGATGTCTTTCCACCATCTCTGGTTAAGCTCTGAGCAACTTGCTATCTTTTTTCCCAACGGTTCAAACAGAATGAAAGGTTATATATGACGTTATTTCTAATCCTTATATACCGCTTGTATTTCAAAAGTACATCTTAAGTCAGCGAAACATAACAATAATTCTTAGCTTTGATACAGTTGCCTACGAGCCAATTCACTTTTTGACAGTCAGTACATATACTTCTCTACATAAAAGACAAATATCTAATTAATCAAAGCATTTTCTGATTTCAAATGAGGGCACCCTAGTGAGATGCCTTAATGCTTTGCATTGTGTGCAAATAGTTGATTTATTTTTTGTTGAACTTGAGTTTTGGAAAAGAAACCCCACCAGAAGTGTGAAAAAGGTGTATAATAGGGATGTAAATGAAATCGAAAAGTATCGATGTATCAGAAGCATCGTCCGGCAATTTAATCGAATCGTATCGTATCGTGGGGCATTCTTAAGAATCGAAAAGAATCGAATCGCTGGCCCCTGTGCAATGCCCTAGCTCCATAACACAATAGTAGTGGAAAAGTAATTGGAAAAAATCGAATCGAACCGAATCGCATCATATCGTGGGGAATTCTTAAGTATCGAAAAAAAATCGAATCCCTGATTTAAGAAATCGATATCGTATCGTCATGAAGGCTGTGATTTACACCCCTAGTGTATAAGCGATTGGAATTAAGTATGCCTGGAGGATATTTCACTCCATATTCCAAGGAGGAGGAGTGAAACATCTTCAATATCTACAAAGAATGCCTCCAGCTAAACTTGAGCTGAGATAAATGTGAATCTTCACAGCCAAATGCAGCATTGATTGTGGTCAGCTGTTTGCTAAAAGCAAGAAAGTCTGGACAGTGTTAAAATGGCTTAGTTGTTACGGTATAAATGGGAAATGGCCATTAAAATGTATGTTAAGCCATTGGAGAATCAGTCTTTCATGTGAAAAGTTATTAATATCCTAAAACATGGATCTGTGTCATTTCCCGATTATTTCCATCCTCCGGGAACACTGACGCACATGTAAAATCTTAAGAGAAGTGGGTTTTTTTTGTGTTTTTTTTTACTTTTTCTGTGCAATCTGTAAAATTAGGAAGGGTCATTTGACTTTGCTAATACACATACAATGGTATTAAAAAGTCAGAGATTTGATTCATTCCTGTACCAGTAGCAAAAAGTGGGTAGGAGAGGGGATGTCCTGAAGTCTGACCACAGCTGGGGGCATGGGGAGAAAGGTGTTTAGATTCTATGGATTCTAAGGGCCCAAGCACTGACAGCATTGACAGAGGCCCTTAAGGGGGCCCAAAATTGCAATCTTTCATGGGGCCCAAAATTTCCGGCAGCGCCCACGGGGTGACCCAGAGGAGCCTAGCATCTCAACACACTCCACAACTCTTAAGCAAATAAAGCAAAAGTGAAAGTGAAAGTCCGAGAAACTCCCATTGTCATCGTGACCACACTCCAAAGCACACAGTGCTCACTGCACACAACGAAATTGCCTTTATGCCTCACCCATGCAATGGTCAGGAATTACACTGGCTTTCTTTCTTTCTTTCTTTCTTTCTTTCTTTCTTTCTTTCTTTCTTTCTTTCTTTCTTTCTTTCTTTCCTGCTTCCTTCCATTCATTTATTCATTCATTCAGTCTTTCTTTCTTTCTTTCTGTCTTTCTGTCTTTCTTTCTTTCTTTCTTTCTTTCTTTCTTTCTTTCTTTCTTTCTTTCTGCACAACCTGCTAAAGGCAATATTCCCTCCCCTGTCACTGATGTACTCTCTCTCTCTCCCCCTCCCTCCCTCTCTTTCCCCCTCCCTCCCTCCCTCTCTCTCTCCCTCCTTCCCTCTCTCCCTCTCTCTCTCTCTCCCTCCTTCCCCCTCCCCCTCCCTCCCTCTCTCCCTCAGGTCGGACCTTCCCCACCCACCCCTACTTCAGTACTCAGCTGGGTGCCGGTCAGCTGTCCCTGTACAACCTGCTGAAGGCCTACTCCCTGCTGGACACCGAGGTTGGCTACTGCCAGGGCATCAGCTTCGTGGCCGGCGTGCTGCTGCTGCACATGAGCGAAGAGCAGGCCTTCGACATGCTCAAGTTTCTCATGTACGACCTGGGATTCAGGAGACAGTTCCGCCCAGACATGATCTCACTGCAGGTGAGCGTCTTCGGAGTGTGTGTGTGTGTGTGTGTGTGTGTGTGTGTGTGTGTGTGTGTGTGTGTGTGTGTGTGTGTGTGTGTGTGTGTGTGTGTGTGTGTGTGTGTGTGTTAAGGGTGGTTTATGCCTCGAGATCAGCGTCCCTGCGTCGTGATGCAGTGAGCCGCGCAGTTAACGGAGTGAAGCCCCCCCCCCATCACGCAGGTACTCTGGGGCACCTCCCCAAAATTGTGTCGCGACGGCGTGAGGGGCGAAAATAGGTCTCTGATTGGTTCTCTCGACCAGCCTGCTCTGTCCTCGAGTCGAGAACAAGCTACTTCCTTGTTCTAACCTTCGTCGGTCTACGGACTGTGAGCTCTTCATTAAATAAGTTGCCCGTGCTTTGTCGTTTGATTTATTTACACGAACCAAAGACAACACGTGCGCTTGCAAGTTACCACGCTGAAGTTATTTGGACAGTTGAACAGTGGTTCCGAGGTCGAGGAAACATTCCGCTTCGTCCTCGACAAATGAGCCACTTCTTTGTTCCAAACTACCACGGTGGCTGCCAGTGCGATCAAACATGCACGTGATATAAAGATGTAATGTTTCATTTTCATTGTCGTCGAGTCTGTGAGGCTATAAAAACAACCGACACGTCTAGGTTACTATTTGTATTGAAGGCAGTTTGAGCGTGGAATGACATTGCGCAGAACATGCTTCAAAACAGGGCATAAACCAAAATTAACTGCATCATGGCTGCGACAAGCTCACTCTGTGGCACAAGTAGGAAGCATAACCCGCCCTTTAGACACGAGTGAGGGGCAGGTGAGGGTCCAGTGTGTGTGCATGTTGCACATGAATAAGGAGCAGGCCTTTGTCAAGTCAAGTCCCTCATGTATGATTAGGACTCTGGGATTCAGTGTGTGTGGCCTTTGCTTGTCTGTGTGCATGTGCAAGTATGTGTAAGTGCGGACATGTGTGTATACTATGCGCACTGTTCACCCGTTCCCCTGCTGCTCATTTATCCTCTAAATTTCCATTCTCATGTTGTGTAAAATCACACTTTTAGCAACTCTATTTTCACATATTTTCAGGGGAAAAACACCTGAATGCCCAACAATATAGGGTCTCTAACATCTGGAGGGGGCCCTTTCTTGTTGTCTGGCCCAGGGGCCCATGGAGTCATGATCCGTCCCTGCCCAGGGAGAAGGTTACATGTGGTTATGTTAGCAGAGAGCTGTAACAAGAGGTGGCTGATCCCTACCAAGGACTGAGGCCAGGGGTGGAGCTAGTACAGGGGGGACAAGTAGGGCATTTGACCCGGGGCCCTCCTGTATTGGTGGTGGGGGCCTTATTGTGACCATGGCAGGCTTTACGGAGGGGCCCTACAGGTGGTTTGCCCTGGGGCCCCGTGTGCAAGTGTTCCACCACTGACCTTTTTTTCCTGTCAATCCTCCCGTCATTTCATAACTCAAATTCAGAGCAAACAGTTGAAATATTTTACAGGCTGTGGCCGTTGCCTCTGGTCCTTTCAGCCTTTCACAAAAGCTCCTGTACACTTTTCATCAGACAAAGGCAGAGTGACTCACTTTAGTAGCAGCAGAAAAGCTCTCACTCTCTGACCGAAGCTGTCATTTTGTCAGAGTCAGAGCGTTTACATTGAGTGACTCAGAGTCTGTAAACTGCAAACACTGTGAGAGCTGTCTGAGAAGTCAAAAAAGATCTCTTAACAACGCCTTCAGAGGTTACATGGAGTTTAGACTGAATAGTTGGCCAATGTTCTTTATCTATGAAAGCCGACTTGCTGACATCTTTATTTTAAATTGAAAAGGAATAGCAAAACCGTCCATTAAAAGAAAAAAAAATCCCTGTCTGTTCTTATGGGTTTTTTTTCAATGGTAAATGCTAAATGGACTGCTTTTATGTATTGCCTTTTTACTCCTTCGAGCACTCAAAGCGCTTTACATTGCGTGTCTCACATTCACCCACTCACACGCTCATTCACACACCGGTGGCCGTGGCTGCCACGCAGGGTACCACCCCGCCACCAGGAGCGACTTGCGGCTAAGTATCTTGCTCAAAGACACATCAATGGGGTCAGGCAGAGTGGAGCTCGAACCTGCAACATTCTGGTTGCTGAACAGGCTCCTCTACCAACTGTACATTGTATGCCTCACATTCACCCATTCACACACCGGTGGCCGTGGCTGGGTACCACCCCGCCACCAGGAGCAACTTGCGGCTAAGCATCTTGCTAAAGGACACCTTGATGGGGTCAGGCAGAGCCACCACCGCCGGCCCTTGTGTCATATTTACGAGAACAAACAACTGGCTACGGCTTAACAGGCACACTTCGTCACAACCCCACCTATTCCTCACCGCCACCCCCCCTCACCCCCATCACAACACTACCCATTGCGCACTTGTGCTGTTAAGTTTGCACCCCGTACCACTCCTCACCAAAACACATACACACATGGGCACATCTTTCTTCCAAAGCACTGCAGGCTTCCACCTGTGTCAGAGGTATCGTGCGGTGGTGTGTAACGGAACAGCAGTCAGTCAGGCAGCCAGCCAGCTGTAACTGTATGTTTGTGTGCGTGTGTGTGTGTGTGTATGCGTGCGTGTGTGTGTGCGTGAAGTTTAGCAATATGGCAAAGGAGGTGCCATGTCTACCCCTAAACAACTTAAATTAACCAGGCCATTCTGACCTGTAAGGTATTGCATAGGACCCTATGATTCTAATCAGTCGATACTGATTGCTATGTAATTTGCTTCCATCACTATTTGGATTTGCAATGCTGCCTTCTTGGTGAGATCCAAATAAAAGTACTAAACTGTGTGTGTGTAGGCAACTGTAACTGTGTCCAAAGTGTCAACTTTCCTCTTCCTTACACTCCTCCTACCCTTCCATTTCTAACCTCTCCCTCCCTCTCCCCTCTCTCTCTCTCGCTCTCTGTTTGTCTGTCTGTTTCTCTCGCTCTCCCTTTCTCTCTCTCTCTCTCCCTCTCCCTCTCTCTCTCGCTCTCTGTTTGTCTGTCTGTTTCTCTCGCTCTCCCTTTCTCTCTCTCTCTCTCCCTCTCCCTCTCTCTCTCCCTCTCTCTCTCTCTCTCTCTCTCTCTCTCCCTCTCTCTCTCCCTCTCTCTCTCTCTCTCTCTCTCTCTCTCTCCCTCTATATATATGTCTCTCTTCCTCTCCCTCTCTCTCGCTCTGTTTGTCTGTCTGTCTGTCTGTCTCTCTCTCTCTCTCTCTCTCTCTCTCTCTCTCTCTCTCTCTCTCTCTATCTCTCTCTCTCTCTCTCTCTCCACCTCAGATCCAGATGTACCAGTTGTCGCGGCTGCTTCATGACTACCACCGGGGGCTCTATAACCACCTGGAGGAGTTTGAGATCTGCCCCAGTCTCTACGCCGCCCCCTGGTTCCTCACCCTCTTCGCGTCGCAGTTCCCCCTCGGCTTCGTGGCACGCATCCTCGGTAGGGACGTTAGGACACGCTAGTCATA
Organism: Engraulis encrasicolus; assembly: GCF_034702125.1. Lineage (NCBI taxonomy): Eukaryota > Metazoa > Chordata > Actinopteri > Clupeiformes > Engraulidae > Engraulis > Engraulis encrasicolus. Next base: position 10,313,206 of record NC_085869.1, read on the forward strand.
CATGTGGGGCAGAGGGACAGAGAGAGAGAGAGAGAGTTTGTGTATGTCTACATGTGTGTGTGTGTGTGTGTGTGTGTGTGTGTGTGTGTGTGTGTGTGTGTGTGTGTGTGTGTGTGAGAGAGAGAGAGAGAGAGAGAGAGAGAGAGAGAGAGAGAGAGAGAGAGAGAGAGAGAGAGAGAGAGAGAGAGAGAGAGAGAGAGAGAGAAGAGAGAGAGAGAGAGAGAGAGAGAGAGAGAGAGAGAGAGAGAGAGAGAGAGATGGAAAGAGGTGGGGGGACAGTCTGAGTGAGTAAGACTGATTGAATGAGTGTGTGTGTGTGAGAGAGAGAGAGAGAGAGAGTGTGAGAGAGAGAGACTCTGTGAGTGAGAGAGAGAGAGAGTGTGTGAGAGAGGGAGAGACTTGTTGAGTGAGAGAGAGAGAGGAAAAAAGTCAGAGACAGAACAAACAAAGCAGATGGCTTCAGATTACAATTTGTTGTATTGAATTGTTTGGGTGAGAAAGTCATTCAATCCCCTGTAATGATTGTTTTTCCCCTGAAGAATTGAAATGCTTTTAGAACTTAGCAGTGAGACTGGCTGTTGACGCGTGCGTGTGGGTGTGTGTTTATATTTTTGTGAGTTCTTAATATTTATGTGAGTTTTTCTGGGTAGATTTACAACCTTGTTTTCTTTAGGACAGGATGTCTAGCCAAGTTTGGTCACACCTGCTCTCACTTGTTTATAGACCTATTAGACCATCTGTCATCGTGTGTGTGTGTGTGTGTGTAGCATGTGTGCAATCAACAGAACTGATGCTTGTGAAGGAACAGATGATGATTCCTTCCTAACTATGATCTTTCCTAACTATGATTGTGTGTGTGCGTGCGCATGTGTCCGTCTGTGTGTCCATCTGTGTGTGTGTGCATGTGCGTGTGTTTGTGTGTGTGCCTGTAGACTTGTTGTTTGTGCAGGGTTTGGAGGTGATCTTCAAAGTGGCCCTGTGTCTGCTGAGTAGCCACGAGGGGGAGATAGTGGAGTGTGACAGCTTCGAGACCATTGTGGACTACCTCAAGACCAACCTGCCCACACTCAGCCAAGTGCAGATGGAACAGACCATCGCAAAGGTATGCATGTACACGCACCCGCGCACACACACACACACACACTTACACACCCATACATGCATACATACCCATATATGATTGGCCTCCAAGGGCCTTGTCTTGAACTGTATTATTTCTGCAAATATGATAGTACATTTGAATTTTAGCTGAACACGCACGTCTTGATTTTAAAGTGATACTGCGTTTTCTGGAAATAAGCTCATTTTTACACCTCCCCTTCTGTTAAATGATGGCGTTTAACCAGGCGAATACACAACAAGATTGAAGCGACAGAGAATTGCTTCTGTGCAGTGAGAGCGATTGAAGCGACTACAGTATGTCCGTTAAAAGCATTCCAACATTCCCATTGGCTGTGGCGGCTGTCGCCGAACCGCGTCATCACTAATTTGCATAATATTCCCAGGAGTTCAACTACAACTGTCGCTCTCGTCACACGAATCGTCTCTAGTCACCTACGTACTTCGCTTTTGTCGCGCGACTCAATACAAACAAAGTCAATATTTTCCGTCGCTCGCCTTGCTCAGGTCGCAGCTGGTGTATTCGTGCGGTTACCTTTCTTCTGTACTGCCAGACGTTCTCTGAGCTTAGCCATGCAAATTCTCCCTCAAAGCTAGCATGTGTAATGGAATCTTATACTGCCCTACAAACCAAAAAGGCAGTAACTGTGCAGAGCTCCAAACTGAATATAGTTGACTTTAAAATGATACTGTAAGCCAGTATAAGTGGTTTTTGGAAGATTATTGACATGTGCCAGTTTTTTTACTTTATATTACCACCTTTTTTGCATACCAATCATTTTATTTACCTTTTGACTTTGATATATATAACATTAAAGTCATAGTAGCTCATTTTTTAACAGCAATGCAGTTACTGCCTTTTTGCTTTGTATGGCAGTATGGGTCCAGCTAGCAACTAGCATAAGATTCAAAGATAATTGCTAGCGTGGTACTACGAGTAACATCACCAGACTCTGAGAACAGCAGAACAGAAGACAAGACAAGGCAATTATTTATTAAGCCCATTTCATACATGGAAGCAATTCAATGTGCTGTACAATGAGATAAAAAAAACATGCAAAAACTGAACAAAGAGAAAAAGAGAAAACGAAAAGCATAAAAGTAATAGCAGCACAAGGCGTGCTGTAAAAAGAAATAAAAACACAAGACAAAAGGCAGGTAAAACAAGATTAAGAAAAGGCAGGGATAAAAGCAGGAAGATAAAAAAGAATAACAGATAAAAATAGCTAAAAAAAAAAAAAAACCCATGAAACATCTTAAAGAAGGCATCTGAAAACATCTTCGTCTTAAGTATGGTTTTAAAACATTGAACTTTTGTGGCATTTTTGAAGACGGTTGAAACTCAATTATTTACTCAAGGGGAGGTGTAAAATGAGCTTGTGTATTTCCAGAAATTGTGCGGTATTTATATATATATATTGTGCATATCTTAGGGCCATCACACTCTCACATCATACTTTTTGGGACTTTCGGTGCAAAAAAAGCCCCAAAAACATTGCATTACTCATTACTTAAATTGCTAACGAATTCTTGAGTTCTTGAATTCATGAACATATGACAATTAATACCTTGTTGTATCCTTGAATCGTTGGACATGGACATCTCCAAGCAGCTGCATGCGTACGAGGTGGAGTATTGCTTTAATAGCGTGGTGTTTCTGCATGTCTCTAGGCGTCGGACATGGACATCTCCAAGCAGCTGCATGCGTACGAGGTGGAGTACCACGTGCTGCAGGACGAGATGGTGGACGCGCTGCCCCCCTCGGAGGACGCCGAGCGCATGGACAAGCTGGAGAAGGCCAACGCACAGCTCAAGAAGCAAAACATGGAGCTGCTCGAGAAACTACAGGTGGGGCAGGGTGTGTGTGTGGCCGGGGGGGCGGGGTGTGTGTGTGGGTGTGTGAAGGTGTGTGTGTGTGTGTGTGTGTGTGCAAGCTGGAGAAGGCCAACGCACAGCTCAAGAAGCAGAACATGGAGCTGCTCGAGAAACTACAGGTGAGGGAGTGGGGGGAGGGGTGTGTGTGTGTATGTGTATGGGTGTGTTTGTTGGTGTGTGTGTGTGTGTGTGTGTGTGTGTGTGTGTGTGTGTGTGTGTGTGTGTGTGTGTGTGTGTGTGTGTGTGTGTGTGTGTGTAAACCCAGCTGAACGACATGTCATCATCTCTCTTTATTAGTCTTGAGGGGTTTTTTTTTTCTCTTGCATTTGGTGTAACATTTTAAGCTTTTTTTCCCTACTTTAATCAAACGTTTCCCATGCCTGGACTTTCCAATACATTTGTCCCTTCCTTTTGCTTGATTATTTGTGCTCAATTATTTCCTATATGGCGCCTATTCCTTAAGCTTCCAATAGATGGCAGTATAGCACAACCTTGAAACTAAAGCCTACAGCCCGCAGACCACACTCTGAGCAGACTGATAGTTGCCTAGCCACCGTCATGAGCATCTATGGACTCAGAGGTGTGTGTGTGTGTGTGTGTGTGTGTGTGTGTGTGTGTGTGTGTGTGTGTGTGTGTGTGTGTGTGTGTGTGTGTGTGTGTGTGTGTGTGTGTGTGTGTGTGTGTGGGGTGGGTGGTGAGGGTCACAGCCGTGAGTCAGTCAGGTGTGGATCCTCCTGCTTGCCTTTGAGCTCATTCCTCGCAGACACACACACACACACACACACACACACACACACACACACACACACACACACACACACACACACACACACACACACACACACACACACACACACACCTCTCTCTCGCTCTCTCTCTCTCTCTCTCTCTCTCTCTCTCTCTCTCTCTCTCTCTCTCGCTCTCTCTCTCTTTCTCCCTCTCTCTATCTCTCTCTCTCTCTCTCTCTCTCCCTCCCTCTCTCTCTCTCTCTCTCTCTCTCTCTTTCTCTCTCTCTCTCTCTCTCTCTCTCTCTCTCTCTCTTCTCTCTCTCCCTCCTCATACTCGCGGGCCTCAGGGGGTGCATGTGTGTGTGGTGAGGCTCTGAGTGAGCAACGTGTTCGTCATTCCACATTGATCACTTCCTCCCTCTCTCTCCCTACTACGCATATTCAGTATACACCTGATTAGCCGCTTACGTGAGTGAAGTTCAGCGCACGGCACGCATGTCCGAGGCGACGCCGAGGTGGATCATTGTCTTTTTTGGGTGGATTATTGTCTTTTTTGTGCCCCAACAATTAAAAAACAAGTTCTGGAATATGATACTTTGTGCCTTGTTGTTTGCGTGTGAGATGACGATAGTGCAGGGTGTGTGTGTGTGTGCGTGTGCGTGTGCGTGTGCGTTTGTGTGTGTGTGTGTGTGTGTGTGTGTGTGTGTGGTGTGCGCACGGGTGAGGTGAGATTGTGTTGTGTTAATCCCTGTTGTCTCCCCTCCTCCATTCCCATGTCCTCAGCTCAGCTGGTGTTAGTGTGAGGTGTTGGTAGCATTGATCTGTGGTGGTGTTGCGAGAGCGTCAACAATACAGACACCAATGCTACCATGTCTCTTCTATAGCCCTCATGTGTGTTCACCAACTTCAGGAAGAAAAATCTGCACTCACAAGCTACGTCTCATTATTATTTATTCATATTACCACCACGTCCACAAGCAAACGCGTTTCGGCTATCAAGCCTTCATCAGTGTGTGGTACGACGCACTGATGAAGGCTTGATAGCCGAAACTCGTTTGCTTTTTGGACATGGTGGTAATATAAAGAAATAATGAGACGTAGTTTGTGAGTGCGGATTTTTCTTCCTTAGGTTGACGCTTTTTATCTCGCACCCAAAGACTTTCGTTTTTCCAAGAAGTTGAGCGCGTCCTTTGCCAATACTTGTTCACCAACTTCCACACCTCTTTCCTCTGGGCACCGGCCTCACTCTCTGTCTGGCCATCTCAAAATATACTGTACTTGGGGCACTACCGTGGCGCAAATGGTAGGGCACTCGTTTGCTATGCAGGTTTTATTTGCCGTCCCTTTCCCATCTCTCTCCCCTCTCACCTCCTGTCATAACCTTCACTATCCTGTCATATAAAGGCACAAAAGCCTTTATTTACTATATATATATAGTAATAGTATAGTAAATATATTGGTCTGAAATTATACAGTCATTTTTGGGGCGTGGTGGCTCAATGAGCCAAGACACCATACCATTCCGCGGGCAACCCGGTCTCGATTCCGAGTCCTGACCCGAGATCCTTTGCCGATCCTTCCCTTGTCTCTCTCAACTGGGCTGTGTGGTTAATAAAGATGAAAAAGCCCCCCCAAAAAATAAATAAATAAAACATACGAAAATGTCTTATGTAAAGTTGATAATAATAATTAATGATCAAATAAAACCAGTGTTAGATATTTCTACCTTACTTATCTCTTTTTCCCCCCATCATCTTTTCATCTTTTCTCCTCCTCTCTCTCCTCTCTCCTCCCACACAGCAGGCGTCTAGGGCTCCTTGCTCCTCATTGGGGAGTATCATCCTGCCTGTAAAAATCAGACTATGGTTATAAACACTTTCACTTTCATCTCCCCTCTCCTCTCTGCTACCTGAATGGCTCAGCACTGGCCCATGAAGTACCTCATACTTAATCTGTTTAATTTTGCCCGTTCAATCTCTCCCCGCTCTATCCTCTCCTGTAATTTAGACTGACTAGAAACAGGTGTACACCTGAGTTGTGGATAATTTGATTTCCAAATGGGAAAAAAACACAATGAAATTACATTGTAATGTGAATTATTTATAAATCTTTGACATGGATTAGGTACAGTTTAGCAATGTATGTAGTAATATGTCACCACGTGTTATTTTCGCAGCACATAAGGACGGAGAAACCATGTCGTTCGACCACAAGCCACTTCACTGGATGTTAAACGCCAAATTACGATGCTACCACTGTTGGCTAATATTGCTTATTACCTGATCAACACAGTTGCCGCTACCCAAAAATGTAAGGTAGCCCAACTAAATAGTATTTGAAGAAGGGTATTATCACGTTTTCATTGAAGTGGGCAGAATTTAGCTTACAATAGCTTACAAAGATGTCTTGAAACAAAGCAACCAGAACACGTTTTTAGTAAACAAAACCGACGCTGATGCATTTAATAATAATGGTGAACACAGCAATTGTTACGAACCCAAAAATAAAATATGGGTATGGAACATAAAAACCAGGTGAAACCAATGGGGGAAAAAAAGTGGCGATTTTAATATTCAAGAAAGTTCAGGATGAACAGAAACGGCATTGTACGCCGGGTTGAACAATAGACTTCACGAACTAAAAAGTCTTGGAGGAAAAAAAGAACCCTACTATAAAACCCTAACTTAAAAATCCACAACTTACTAACCTCCTCGAAATAAAAACACGTGAGTCTTCCGCACGATTCCTAACTCCCTAAAATAAACCTATGTCGTGCGCTAAAATGTAAAGAAAATAAAAACACCACCTTCCACCCTTACATGATTCAAATATCTCTAAAAACAAAGACAATGAAGAAATTAAAAGCTGGGTCTAAAAGTTATTTTGCCAAAAGCTTCTCCTGAGCGACGTGCAACGTGGAGAGCCGAGCAGAGAGAGAGTGGAGACTGAAGGCTGGAGTTTTTGTGTCAAGGCCTATCCACAGCTCGGCCAATCAGCGCTGAGGCTTCCACGGGCACACCTGCACGCATTCACTTAATCAGAAGAGCAAAACGCAAGGCAATTAGACAACATCAGTGTGAGGTAAGAGTGGGGCCAGTAAACATAATTAGTGGTGACAAAAGCACAATGAGTGGAAAAAGATATCTATCTGGTGGCAAAACAGGACCACGTAACACCCCCACCCTTAAAGAAATAAGTTGGCGGGATAAAAATAAGGCCAACAACTAAGAAGTCACATTTCAATAGTAAAGTAAATTTTCCAACATCACATAATTAAATTCCACTCAATTCTACAATACTCCTCCAATTACCTTCTTTAACAGACTGAATAAATACAAATCTTAATACCTACCACCATTTGGCTAAATAGCCTACATACAAACCTCAAACAGCCCATCACTACTCGACAACTTATTTGAAAATAGGCCCAGTGTTTACACACGGGACAAAAAAACGTTAGCAGTCACATACTTCGACCACGAATGTGCTGAATGTCTATGCAACAGGATTAGAGCACTGATAGGGCTCACAAGTTGACAATGCACCCAACACATTATTGATTAGTTGCCGAAATGTAGCGCAAGTTTTCAGAAAACCAAAGGGCATACTCGCATACTGCAGGAAGTTGTCTGCAAAGACCATAAATTATTTTCCACGCACGCTCAGTGTGAAGACATTGCAAAAACCTGGATGTGCCATCAGGCTTCGGATCTACTGGCAAGGAAAACGCCATGGACTATTGTTGCCCGAAACAGTATTGTTTTCCAACGTGAACTTCACTTCCTGCTTCAGTATTTCGCGCTTCATTGGGTTTGTACCGTGTGGATTTGTGCTGAATTGGTTTAAAGTACTCGACCTCAATATTATGCACTATAGAGGTAGAATCGCAGAAAGTCGGAAAGGGCTTTGAGCGATCTACACAATGTGGTTAAATCGTTAACCCCGGCTTGGAGAGGTGAGACATGTACAAGGATATATCCTGCAATATTTCAATTTTTAAAGCCTCCCTTCTATCACTTCAACAGAAGGGCCAGGAGCATCAGGAGGCAGATTAGAAAGGACAGTTGGAGCGAGCGGAGCAGGTATCGCGGCAACTTCAGCACTAGGTGCCGTGGACAGCAACCGCTTACCGTTACTGTCAATACAGGCGGATGTGTGCGTATCAGACTGTGTGTCATGCAATTAAGCTTTACCAGTTAACGTGGGATAAGCATTTTATTTTTCGTGCGAGCAGGAGTGGCAATCACAAAGGTTCAGATCACCTACCCTACACTCCACTCCACTCGATAGGGCCCCGCACAACGCTCTTGTAAAGCAGAGCCCATGCACAGGCAGCAAAACCATTACCTTATCACCAGGAGAAAAGTGGCGAAACACAGCTTCACGGTCATAGTTTCTTCATTCACTCCTGAGAGACAGAGCCAGTGGACATGCACGCTGGAGCCTATAACGCATCTTACACACAATCAGTTAGGTCATGGCTAGTCGATTCAGTAAGCCATGCATTTTTCAACATTTTCAATGGCCTACGCGCAGTGAGCCCCCAGACAAGCTCAGCAGGGCTAAACCCCAAGCTCTCATGGACCACTTCACGTAGACTATAGCAAAAGAGCCATCAAAACCCCCTCGTCCCAGTCACACTGAAATTTAAGACTATAGGCCTATGCTTAACATAGTTTTCCAAGGTTTGGTGAAAACAGTCGAGTGCCTTGAGACTGCGGGTGGCAACTATTCGACATGACATGTTGAATCGCCAACTGTTGTACGACCTGATTGAACACTTTGAACATACGATTTGTGCCTTGCTCTATTATAACCATTTTTGAGTGACCAAACATGGAGAAAAGTTAAGCAGCGACTTCACAATAATGGGTGCTGTCATTCTCCGAAGTGGAATGGTCTTCAGGAAAACGTGTTAAACTACACACAATTGCAAGTAGGCATAGATATAGGTTTCCGAATTTGGTTAATGGCAGAGGGCCAACGCAGTCCAAGATAATGTGTTTGAGTGGTTCTGAAGACACAGAGATTGGCTTTAATGAGGCAGGCAGAATGACCCGTTTCGGATTTCCCTACCCCTTGATACCGATGACAGGTCTTACAGAACTTTGCAACATCACGCTTAATTCCTGGCCATTTTTTTTTTTTTTAAATTACTCGGTCTATTGTATTTTTGACACTCAGATGTCCCGCAGAGTGGTGATCATGAGCTACTTATTATTTCCTCTATGGGCGGTTGGCATTACTGTGATTCACTACATGCCAAACCTCATGCGCAGGGGCAGTCAACGGCCGCCCTTTAAGCATTAAAACGCCATCGTGTACCGAATCCTTGGGGACCAACATCACTTTCTGAACATGGCCTCAGAGAACAGTGGCGAGAGAGAGAGAGGAGTCATCGTTTGCTCTTTAATAAGTTGCTTGCGATTAAGAGGCAATTTAGCCGAGACCGAGGGAGAAACGCAAGACAACTGGACACCATCAGCCGACGAATGTGCAAGAAAGGTGCCACTGAGATCAACCACAACATCTTAATTGTCATCTTTACGCGCTGCGCCATGGCGCGTGTAATAATACTGGATGGAAGGACTTCAGGGTAATCCATGGATATTTGATCATTATCACCTGAAGGTTTAGGAGACATAATTGGGCATAGAAAAACTTTTCCACCGGCTAAATAAGTCGTTTTACAAGTAGCATGGCTATGCCTTCAACGGGGAGACTGGGGTGAACTCCCATAACGACATTCCCAGTGATAAGTTCGGACGAGAGAGACCTTGTTAAAAGGTACATTAAATGTAGCCCATTTCAATTTCCTGAGGATACTATCTCCTATTTGTGTACTGTCGCAAAAAGGTAACACATCTTGCAATACAAAGTTTTGCGAAGCTCCAGTGTCACGCAATATTTTAATAGGCGAAGACTCGCCAGGCACCCCAGGTAGAGCAACAGTGCCATCCAAGAAAAACGGCGCAAAATTACCCATTTCTAATAGGTTTTTCAGTCTTTAGTTTAGACTGCATAATCTCGTCCATTTTAAGGTTGGAAACACAGAGACCAGATTCGGTTTTAACCGGAATTGCGGGATACATTTGGTCTTTACGCATATCTGTAACAGTCAGCCACCACTTGGCCCTTTTTCTTACAGTAAACGCAGGTTGGAACGGAGTTTTTAGATGATGGCCTACATTTTAATTTGTCCTGCGGCGGAGAAGGAGTGCGAGAAAGGCTATAGGCTTTTGGCTTTTAACAGATCTGCTTGACTTCGCACTATTTTTAACAGAGAAATCGCGTTTGTGAGCAAGCACAATACCCATCTGCCAATTTGACGGCTTGGAACGGTGTCAACCTTTGTGCTTGCTTAAGTGGGTAGCGATGCCCTGTGACAAGTTGTTAGTGAAATCCTCAACGACCAGTAGGCTGCGTAAAGCCTGAAAAGTGGTAACCCTTTCAGCTTGTAACCAACGCTCGAAAAGAAGTTAATTCTCTCTAACAATCTCCACTTAAGTTAGCGAGTCAGCTTTTTGATACGATCTGTATTTTTGTCTCTAGGCCTCGGGGACTAAAGAATAAATTCTCAATACCGCTTTCTCTCACCAAGCGGCAAGGAAGAATAAGCCTCCTGTGCCCACCAGTGAAACGCACTTTAAAATCACCGTCCACAATTCTGCTGACCATTTTAACGTTTAAAGTTGTACCTACGCGTTCAAAATGACGGCTGAACAACTATAATTTTGCGAGCTACATCAAACTCAGTGTAAGCTGAACTAACAGCTCGACTTTTGGGATCTCCAGCTCCTTTTTAACCTAGCCTATAGCGCATTCTTGTTCCAACATTTATTTATTTTTTAACGCGAAGCTCATGCTCTCGCGGCTCTCTCTTACTCTCCTTATTCGCAAAGCTAAGTTTGCTCCCGCTCCAGTTCCTTTTCCCAAAGAGCTATACGCTTCCAGTCAAGCAAGCTTTTCATGGGAGTGGCCAGGAGTTTAGGAGTTACCTTGCCTACTTCGCCGAATACACAGCTGCTATGCAGTGCATCAATGAGCTGCACCTGTTAATCACCCTTCGGGGTGTCGCTACATATCTCTACCTCTACTTTATAATGACCGGCAACGCATAGTAATTAGTCACGAGTTATGCTAAGCTGGCCTTCGGGCGCTTTGATAAACTCGTCAAGATCAAACGTCCTTGCGAGAGGGAACAGCAGAGAAGCTGATGGCAAAACAAACTAAAAACACTTACCCATCAAAACAGAGAAAAAGATCCTACACAGAGGGAAAACAGTGCACACCACAGAGGGCGGTGCACAGCACTTACAGCAAAACCTCCAAACTCGGATCTATCGATTTCGGGAGGAAAAATGTGAGTAATTAAAATCACATCAATTAATTACTAATTAAATCAATTCTTTCCCGGACGAGCCCCCATTTATGTTACAAACCCAAAAATAAAATATGGGTATGGAACATAAAAAACAGGTGAAACCAGTTGGGGAAAAAAAGTGGCGATTTTAATTTTCAAGAAAGTTCAGGATAAACATAAACGGCGTCGCACGCCGGGTTGAACAATAGACTTCACGAACTAAAAAGTCTTGGAGGAAAAAAAAAGAACCCTACTATAAAACCCTAACTTAAAAATCCACAACTTACTAACCTCCTCGAAATAAAAACACGTGAGTCTTCCGCACGATTCCTAACTCCCTAAATACACCTAGGTCGTGCGCTAAAATGTAAAGAAAATAAAAACACAACCTTCCACCATTAAATGATTCAAATATATCTAAAAACAAAAGACAATGAAGAAATTAAAAAGATGAGTCTAAAAGTTATATTGCCAAAAGCTTCTCCTGAGCGACGTGCAGCGTGGAGATTCGAGCAGAGAGAGAGAGTGGAGACTGAAGGCTGGAGTTTTTGTGTCAAGGCCTATCCACAGCTCGGCCAATCAGCGCCGAGGCTTCCACGGGCACACCTGCACGCATTCACTTAATCAGAAGAGCAAAATGCAAGGCAATTAGACAACATCAGTGTGAGGTAAGAGTGGGGCCAGTAAACATAATTAGTGGTGACAAAAGCACAATGAGTGGAAAAAAATATTTATCTGGTGGCAAAACAGGGCCACGTAACAGCAATATTAATGAAATGATGATGAAACTAGATCTTTCACATGCAGTAGACACAGAAAAGAGCCCGTAAAATAAAGTGTTTCATTAATTTCTTTTGTCACGATATCTTCCGGTACCTTCTCCTCTCCTCCCACCACAGACAGGGCGTATGAAGATACATAGACACATTAAAAAGTAACTGCGAAATACAGAATAACCAACTACTCCTCTTCTCTCCTGCCATTCCACAAACCCTACACCACAGGCGGCGTTTATGAAGATACACGTTGATACACTGAACAGAAACTATGAAGTACTGCATAACCATTTAGTTGTCTTCTTCTTCTTCTTCTTCTTCTTCTTCTTCTTCTTCTTCTTGGGGCAGTCGTGGCTCAGTGGTTAGAGCACTGGGTTGGCAACCCAAGGGTTCCCGGTTCAATGCCCGACCGAACCACGGCTGAAGTGCCCTTGAGCAAGGCACCTAACCCCCGCACTGCTCCCCGGGCGCCGCTCAGCAGGCAGCCCACTGCTACGGACTAGTGTGTGTACTTCAATGTGATTCACTAGTCCAAATGGGATAAATGCAGAGAAAGAACCCCCTAGGGGACCAAAAATTGGGTCCAATCCAAATTGGTTCCAATTGGCTTCAATTATTCTTCTTCTTCTTCTTCTTCTTCTTCTTCTTCTTCTTCTTCTTCTTCTTCTTCTTCTTAATCTTCTTCTCAGGCAATTCCACAACCCTCCCACCTCAAACAGCATGTATGAAGAACCATGTAGATCCGCTAAAAGAAACTGTTAAATACAGCGTAACCAAATGTAGTTTTATTCTTCACTTGAAGGACAAAACCGGAGCAGCACAGATGTATTTCTTTGTGTCTTTTTTATTCAAGTGCAAGCAGCCTAATGCCACGGTGCATAGGCCTACACCTGCTGAATCAGGGCCTCAGATAATTAGGCTCTTCTCTCCATTCCACTCATGGACTCTGATGAAGATGGTCTAACCATCGAAACGTTAGTCATGTTGTGCACTTGAATAAAAAAGACAAAAAGAAATACATCTGTGCTGCTCCGGTGTTGTCCTTCAAGTGAAGATTTCCTGCCTCTCTTCCGTCGATGCACCAGATGATAAAGCAGAAGCGCGACGAACTACCCTTTTGTTTATAGTTTTATTCTTATTCTTTTTCTCTCCCACCAATCCACTCACAGTGCTTCAAGCCAGAGCCATTCGTACTGTACATTTGAGTGCTTCTCTGACATTTGTGACAACTGTTTGCGATTTGTGATGAATCTGCTGACGGTTGATTCAAGATGCTTATACTTAGTGATGTACAGATGCGGCACGAGAACAGAGATTCCTCAGCCTTATGGCAGGGTGTCAAAAACGGAAAGCTTTGTAGCCTAATATCATGCAAAATTGTAACGTTTCAATCGCTTATTTTGTAATTAAACGCGAGGAGAGAAGACATCGGCAAATTACATTTCGCACCGGTTGGTAATTTCTCATTCTCCATTCGTGTACTGCAAAGTGTATTACTGTCTTGTCTTTGACGTCTTCC
>NC_085869.1:10331585-10356585 GCF_034702125.1 Engraulis encrasicolus
TGTGTGTGTGTGTGTGTGTGTTTGGTGCATATGGTTCCCCTTCCAGTGTGCTTATGCTGTGATGGGGGACTGTGTGTGTTTGGGGGGTTGAGAGGGGGGGCTGTGCTATCCTGGATGTGGGTGTGTGCGTGTGTGTCTGCGTGTGTGTGTGTGTGTGTGTCTGCACTCCTGAAGACCTTCCTATGAGGACCTTCCTCATGACATCGCTGGTATGCGGCAGACTCATCCTGTTACAAATCATCACAGCCCTCCCTCCCTCTCTCCCTCCCTACCTCCCTCCCTACTCCACCAGGGTTTCTTTTTTTGTTTTTTGTTATGTACAGTCCTTTGTCTTTTATTTTTCATTCATTATGGACTTTTTCTGGCCTTTGTTTATTATTTTTATTTACCTCTTGGTAAACGTCATTATTGTCATCAACAACAACTTCAACAAACAACAACAACATTGACTAGAAAAGCTGTGTTGCGACGAGACACATCTGTGGCTTTTTTTGAGGTCAAGTCCACTCGGTTTAGTGTGTCACTCACTGCTTATGGGAGAGCAGTAGACTTGTTACACCGATACGTTGTAGCCAGCCCTCTTGACAAAAATGACTTTGACACTTGTCAGTGATGTGGGCTCTGCGGTGGGAGAGACAGCAACTCTCTCAGGCTCTGTGCTGTATGCCAGTTGTGAATGGAAATGGACAATCTTCTAAAACAAAAATGAATAGCAGCGATTCACGAAAACGTGTGATGTAGAAGAATCCTGATGAATGTATCATATGTAAAAGGGAGAAAAAAATTTACTAAAAATAACCAACCAACCAAAAAAAAGTCAATTGAACATGGCACTGTGTGGACACCAAAAGCACACATCATTAGTGGTAGTACTACATCTCCAAGTTGTAGGAGTGTGAAGCTATGCAGACTGTGTCTTGGACATCGCCCAGGAATAGTGTTTCACAGCGTAATTGTTCACCATCATTGCCAAAAACTTAACAGGAAGAGAGAAAAAAAACAATCACAAAAAATGAAACAGACTTGCAAATAGAGTTTCATGTTCATTGTGTTGCAAGTATTTTTCTGCTTTTGTGTGTATCCAAAAAAAAAGATTTCTCACACTGTAAAGAGATGAGGGCTTTACTTTTTTGTGCGACTGTTATATTTTTGCTTTATGTAACATTTCTGTCTGTTCCTAAAGGCAGGATTGATGTGTTGGGGGGGGGGGGTCAGCTTGGTGCTTCTCTAACTCTATGGCGGTTATAAGCTATGGCTTGTGTTCAGTGATGCCTACTGTTCCGAAACCAATGCTCTATTGTAAATCTCCAAATCTTTGCCTTTTTCTTTTCTCTTTTACTTTTGAGCAAACACTGTTCTTATCTTTGCATTTTCGCCAGCCATCGATACTTTTTATTCAGTTCTGCATAACATCTGTCTATTACGTTTTCCTGTTGTTGTTTCTTTCAAACAGTATACAAAGCGAGATTGTACACATTGGTGGTGTGTGTGTCGGTTGCTGCAAAGGTGACTTTACATTGTACGCAGTCGTATAGAAATGCAACAGAGATATGCTTGTCTTATGCATTGCCAGTGTGTTAATTGGCACTGTTAAAAAAAAACGCTAAGGGGAGGGCAACTAACACTGTCACCCACACACCTTATCAGTTAGTCTCTCAGCTATTGAGCAGTTCATTGATGGACTTAATTCAGAAGTGCCAAATGAATCTATCTACCATCATTTCCACAGTGTGACACACTGAAGTGAGGAGGTCCTTGCCCACTGGGTTTTGACAGAAGATATCATATTGCGGGTTTGGTGTGTGTGTGTGTGTGAACGTGTGCGTGCGTGTGTGTGTGTTAGCTGTGTTCAGTACAATGGAGCTCTTTGGAAGCTTTGTTTCTGAAAGAAATTCTTCTGTATTTGCTCTGTGCGATGCTGCAACAGACCAGGGATTACTGTGGACATGTGCTGTCTAGCCGACTGCGGTATGCGCGTGTGCGTCTGTGTGTGTGTGCGTGTGTGTGTGTGTGTGTGTGTGTGTGTGTGCGTGCGTGTGTGTGTGAGAGTGAGAGAGAGAGAGCGTGAACTCCTTGAGTGAGAGTGTTTAGTGGAATGGCTCCTCAAATGAAGGTGTCACAACTGTCAACTGTCACATCTCAACAACAAGAAAAAACAATAAAGATGGACGTTTTTGTCTTTTTATACTCACAGTGACCCTCTGCTTTTATTTTGAATGAATGAAATAAATTGATGAATTTTCTTCCTGCTGCATACAGTGTAAATGTAACACTGAGGTCCTCTGAGCTTAGTGCCTACTATAGTTAACTAAAGAAATGGATGAAAGGGATGAAAATAAAATAAAATAAATAATGAAAAAAATAATGAAATGGAATAAATAGTAAACTGAACAGTGAAGTGTGAGGTTATAACATGTAGATTGTGTATCTGTGTTTAATTTAAAGTAATTCAACATTTTTATTTTGGGTGAGATAAAAAAAAAATCCATGATCTCCGCTTATAGCCAGCATGCCACACACATATTGTTCACCAAGCACTCAAGGGCAAACTTGTGAAACATAGGCCTACTGGCAAATTTTAGCATGCTGTAGTATGAAGTCATGATGACAGTCAATGGCAGTGAAGCATTTGTGCACACGTGATACAATGTAAGTTCTGCAATAGCAATCAACCTTTTTCCTATTTTAGTAACTCATTTTTTAAATGTTTGAATGTAAGAACAAGTAAACACATCATCCAACATTACATTCAGCAATTAATCATTTGTTCTATGCATTAGCATAATCTCGTCATACTTAACCTATAAAGAGCTGAGACCCACATTGATGCTTCAGGAATACTTAATTTTACAGTTTCATTTTTAGAAATGTACCTTCCAGGGAGGCCCACAACAACCTGTAGCCTTTGCTGGGCCATCTTAATCCATCCCTGATTGTAGGAAAGCTATGAAGTCTAGTAATTACATTATAAAAAAAAACAATTATATTGTTATGGTCCTCTGTCATTAAGATATTCTGATGATTTCCATAGTTGGGTAACATCCTAAATGATTGGAAAATGTGGAAATTTTACAGATATATAATTTTAGCTGGGCTAGAGGGGAGTTCATGTAAAAAATACAGGTATCTTACATTACCCACTCCCCTATAGC
This sequence comes from Engraulis encrasicolus, assembly GCF_034702125.1. NCBI lineage: Eukaryota > Metazoa > Chordata > Actinopteri > Clupeiformes > Engraulidae > Engraulis > Engraulis encrasicolus. The sequence continues at coordinate 10,334,738 of NC_085869.1, forward strand.
AGCATAGCATAGGCTAGGTTAATGATCACATCTTTGCTTAGTCTTCAGCCTTCAAGGATAGTTTGAACTGGTTGAAGCTTGAACTATCTCTAATATGAACAGGAATTCCGTTATATTTTGTCAACAGCACTGACAGAAAAAGCTGACTGACCAAAGGAGGTCTTCCTATAATCCCCAATACAGTCGCCTCTTACAGAGGACCTTAAGACCCTGGGTTTATCTTTGCAACTTAATATGCACTGCTTAAGAGGTGGTGGTGCAAGATCATGAATAAGTTACATGAATAAGTTAGTATGAATAACGGTGCATACACACCGCAAGCGTGGTCGTCCACTTAACGTCCACTTCAGGTGTCCGGTATCAGTCCGAAACGGTTAGAATACCGGTAAGTACCGGTATGAAAACAGATCATGCCTTGCACACAAGAGCGCGGTGTAAGCGTGGCGCATGTCCGGCCCGACAGGAAATGTCCGCGATGCTCCTTGAAAATAGAACTTGAGTCTATTTTCCTGCGCGGACGTCCGCGTTCAATGAGCGTTTTCCATTGAAAATGAATGGCTGCTGCCCGCGGATAGGACGCGGAAGCTGATTGTGCAGTGTGAAAGGCAGCCCGCAAACCTCTCGGACTCGCAGTGCTCCCGGACACATTCAGCGAACGCCAATATCTTGGTGTGTATGTACCGTAACAGTAAGTTAGGGTGGTGAGGGTGATCTGGCTTTGGGCAATAAAAGGCCATTTCATGTGCATCATCTGTGTAATCTGAACAGATAATACTGGTCCACAACTTGGCCTTACAGCCAGGCAGTGCAGGGTTCCCTTTACACTGAATCTACCCTTAGCTACCATATTACACTGTATTAGCTAGTTGCCATATCACACCGTCTATTTACCCTTAGCTATTCTATTTACTCATCTCCTTACAAAACGACAACTCTATCTCAACTGTAAATTTACACAGAGTGGTAGGAATAGTCAATGTTGCTAATGTTTTCAGTTATGTTATCAATATACAGTAATGGTGAAACTGCTGTTTCTGTTGCGTTCACTACAATGAAATGTGAGAGTGCAGCACCTAAAATGAAACCAGTGTTTAATGTTTTTTTATTTTTAAATATGACTATATTTGTGCAGTAGAAACTGAATCCTTTTCATCCACTGTCTCTCTGAGGTGTTCAGCAGCGGGGCAAAGGCGAGGGTGGGGCAGGAAACGGCAAGAGACTCGTTGTGCGAGACCTTCAACACCTCTATGCCAGCAGCAGCGGGGGGTTATCCAGTCACCACAGCACAAACACTTCACATTACTGTATGTTCTCACACACACACACACACACACACACACACACACACACACACACACACACACACACACACACACACACACACACACACACACACACACACACACACACACACACATTCTCTCTCTTTCTCTCTCACACACACACACACACACACATTCTCTCTCTTTCTCTCTCAAACACACACACACACACACATTTTCTCTCTCTCACACGCACACATACACACACACACACAACACGCACATAGTATACATACATTCTCTCTCTTTCTTTCTCACTCTCTCTCTCTTTCTTTCTCTATCTCTCTCTCTCTCTCTCTCTCTCTCTCTCTCTCTCTCTCTCTCTCTCTCTCTCTATGTCACATACACACACACACACAGTCACTTTGTCAAATAAACACGTACACGCACGCACTGACTCTCACAAAACACTCCAAACAAAAGGAAAGAGTAACATTCCTGTTGCGTTCGTTCCCACGCAAGCGGCAGAGGCAGCAGGCAGCTACAGCACTGGGGAGGAGAGGAGAGCAGGAACGAGGAGGAGGATCTGAAGAGGAGGAGGAGGATGACTCCTAGGGGGAGCGGACTGGGGGAGAAATAGGACCCAGGCACTTTTGGCGTAGGGGGCTTCTCATAATTAGCGGCGCAGAACTGAGTCACCGTTGGGCCCCGCACCCTCGTGGGCCCCTGTTTCAGAAATGTACAAAAAAAGTTTTTTTATTTTTATTTCTGGAAATAGGGGCCTACGAGGGTACAGGGCCCACTGGGAAAGGCCCGCTATGCCAGGTGGCCAGTCCAGCCCTGACTCCTGGCTGGGGAGCGGAAATGCCTGATGCAGCAGCAGTGCGGCGCGTCCCCTCTGGGTAGCCTAGCCGGCCCCCCCTACAGGAGGACACTTCCTGTTCGGAGCTCAAACTCCTATCTGCAGCACTGGGGGTAGCCTCGCCCCACGCTCCTCTCTCTCTCTCTCTCTCTCTCTCTCCCTCTCTCTCTCTCTCTGTCTTTCTCTCTCTCTCCCTCCCTCTCTCTCTCTCTCTCTCTCTCTCCCTCCCTCTCTCTCTCTCTCTCTCTCTCTCTCTCTCTCTCTCTCTGTCTTTCTCTCTCTCTCCCTCCCTCTCTCTCTCTCTCTCTCTCTCTCTCTCTCTCTCTCTTTCTCTCTCTCCCCGCCCACCTCTCTCTCCACCCCATCACCATTCCTTCTTTCCCTCCCTTCCTTCACCCTACGCTCTACTCTCTCTCTCTCTCTCTCTCTCTCTCTCTCTCTCTCTATCTCCCTCTCTCTCTCTTTCTCCACCACAACCACCACACACCCCCACCCCCATGTCCACTCCACCCCTCCACCCCGACTTTTTCATCTCCTTCCCTCTGCTCCATCTCGCTCCTCCTCCTCCTTCTCCTCCATCCCCCTCTCCGTCCCTCCCACTTCACCCCCGCTCTCTCTCTCTCTCTCTCCCTCTCTCTCTCCCATCGGCATTCTTTCTTTTTCTCCCACCATCACAACCCCTCTGTGTCCCTCCCTCCCTGCACATCATGTTTCTGGTGTCTCTCCTCACCATCATCTCCACCACCAGCACCACCATCATCACCACCACCACCTCAATCACCCACCATCACCACCACCACCCGACACCATCCTGTGTCCCTCCCTCCCTCCCTCCCTCCCTCCTCCACCCTACTCTTATATCCTTCCTATCCTTCCTTCTCTTCCTCCCTCACTCCATCCCTACTTCAGTTCCCTTTCTTCTTCTTCTTCTCCTCCATCTCTCTACCACTTCTTCCAATACAGTAACCATCATCACTCTTCTGTCCCTTCTTCACTCTCTCCCTCGCTCACCACTTGTTCGCACCATCCTTTCCTCAGTTCCCTCTGTTCCCTTTCGCTTGTCCTTCATCCACCCCTCAGTTCATTCTCTTCTCTCTCTCCTGTCCTCAATCCTTCAGTTCATTCTCTTCTCTCTCTCCTGTCCTCAATCCTTCAGTTCATTCTCTTCCCTCTCTCCTGTCCTCAATCCCTCAGTTCCTTCTCTTCTCTCTCTCCTGTCCTCAATCCTTCAGTTCATTCTCTTCTCTCTCTCCTGTCCTCAATCCCTCAGTTCCTTCTCTTCCCTCTCTCTCCTGTCCTCAATCCCTCGTTCCTTCTCTTCCCTCTCTCCCGTCCTCAATCCTTCAGTTCATTCTCTTCCCTCTCTCCTGTCCTCAATCCCTCAGTTCCTTCTCTTCTCTCTCTCCTGTCCTCAATCCTTCAGTTCCTTCTCTTCCCTCTCTCCCGTCCTCCTATCGCCCCCACCACACTGCACCCCACCGCACCACATTGCAATGCACCGCACCAAACCACCCTTCACCACACCGCACCAAAACACACCACACCACACCACCCCACCACACTGCACCCCACCGCACTACATTGCAATGCACCGCACCAAACCACCCTTCATCACACCGCACCACACCGCACCAAACCACCCTTCACCACACCGCACCCCACCGCACCACATTGCAATGCACCGCACCAAACCACCCTTCACCACACCGCACCAAAACACACCACACCACACCAGCCCACCACACTGCACCGCACCGCACTACATTGCAATGCACCGCACCAAACCACCCTTCACCACACCGCACCAAAACACACCACCACACTGCACCCCACCGCACCACATTGCAATGCACCGCACCAAACCACCCTTCACCACACCGCACCAAAACACACCACACCACACCACCCCACCACACTGCACCCCACCGCACTACATTGCAATGCACCGCACCAAACCACCCTTCACCACACCGCACCAAAACACACCACACCACACCACCACACCACACTGCACCCCACCGCACCACATTGCAATGCACCGCACCAAACCACCCTTCACCACACCACACCAAAACACACCACACCACACCACCCCACCACACTGCACCCCACCGCACTACATTGCAATGCACCGCACCAAACCACCCTTCACCACACCGCACCAAAACACACCACCACACTGCACCCCACCACACTGCACCCCACCGCACTACATTGCAATGCACCGCACCAAACCACCCTGTGTGTGTGTGTGTGTGTGTGTGTGTGTGTGTGTGTGTGTGTGTGTGTGTGTGTGTGTGTGTGTGTGTGTGTACACCCCACCGCACCACATTGCAATGCACCGCACCAAACCACCCTTCATCACACCGCACCGCACTGCACCGCACCACACCAAACCACCCTTCACCACACCACACCACACACCACCCACCATACCACACCACACAGCCTGAGGTCCCTCTTCCTGCTGTCAGACACCCACACATACGGCAATGTGTGCCTTCGTGTGCTTTTCTTACATGTATGTGTGTGTGTGTGTGTGTGTGTGTGAGAGAGAGAGAGATGAGAGTGGTAGCTTGAAGGCTTGGCTGGGTTGGGGGGTTGGGATGGAGGTTGTGTGCATGTATGTGTGTGTGTGTGAGGGGGATGTGTGGGGGGGTATTATTATGGTTTTGGACCCCCTGGAAGGTTGAGGTGGTAGGGTGAGGTGGGGTGTGGTGTGGGGGGGTTGGGTTGGGTTCAGGAGGACAGACGGTAGACAGGCAGTGTCGGGGGCGAGGTTAGGGTGAGGGTGTGTGCGTGTGTCTGCGCGTGCGTGCGTGTGTGTGTGTGTGTGTGTGCTCCAGGAGATGAGGTGTATGGGGGGCTGGGTGAGTGTGTGTAGTGTGTGTGTGTGTGTGTCTGTCTGTCTGTGTGTGTGTGTGTGTGTGTGTGTCTCTGTGTGTGTGTGTCTGTGTGTGAGAGCATGCATGGAGGTGGATGTCTCCTGCTGCCATATAAGGTGATTCTCCACTCTGGGCTGTGGCTGAGAGCAGCGAAGAGCACACACACCCACCCACTCACACACACACACACACACACACACACACACACACACACACACACACACACACACACACACACACACACACACACACACACACACACACACACACACACACACACACACACACACACACACACACACACACACACACACACACACACACACACACACACACACACACACACACACACACACACTGTCCGTGGCTGAGAGCAGCGAGGAGCGTGGAGCTGTTGCTTAGTGTCTGACTGCTAGCCAGTAGAGAGAGGGAAAAAATAGTGGGAGGAAGGAAGGAAGGAAAGAGAGATGGGAGACAGATAGAGAGGGAGAGAGAGAGAGCAAAAGAGAGAGGTCGGAGAGAGACAGATAGAGAGAAAAAGAAAGAGAGAAAGAAATTGAAAGAAGGAGTGAAAACATGGAAAGGAATAGAGAGGCCTACAGGGCATGGTGGAGACGAATGGTCTATACAGGACACAGAAATCAGAACTGAAGCTGCCCAGTTTTATAGCGTTACATTGGGGAGAGAGTCACACAGTGCAACTGCAGAATCAGATGCACTGAATGTTTGGGGTATGTTTGCGCTATTTTACACCATGCATATAAAAAACATTTTTGTGAAGAATTCTAAACGTGTGTGTGTGTGTGTCTGTGTGTGTGTGTGTGTGTGTGTGTGTGTGTGTGTGTGTGTGTGTGTGTGTGTGTGTGTGTGTGTGTGTATTTATGTTTTTGTGATAGAAGGGGTTGAGTTCAGGGTGTATCCAGGGGCTGGGTGAGAGGGCCGGGTCAGGCGGAGTGTAGTGTGGTGAGGTGTCGTGTGTAGCGTGGCATGGTGCGGTGCAGTACAGTACAGTACAGTGCAATGGTTTAGTAGTGTACTGCGGTGTGGTGTAGAGTAGTAGAGTAGGGTAGAGTAGAGTAACTTTATTAATCCCCAGGGGGAAATTCAGGTATCCAGTAGCTTACATAAATACACAAATAAACAAATGCCCACATGGACATTTCAAGACACAAATAACACAGGAATAGTCAGGGAGGGGAAAATAGTGTAGTGTGTAGTGTAGCGTGGCATAGCGTGGCGTGGCAAGGTGCGGTGTGGTGCAGTGGTTTAGCGTGGTGTAGTGTAGTGTAGTGTAGTGTAGTGTAGTGCAGTAGCATAGTGTAGTAGTGTATTGTTGAGTAGTATGTCCTGGAGAGGGGAGAGACAGCTGCAGTAGTAGTGTAGTGTAGTGTAGTGTAGTGTAGTGTAGTGTAGTGTAGTGTAGTGGATTAGTAGTGTAGTTTAGTGTAGAGTAGCGTGGCGAGACAGCTGCCGTAATAGTGTAGTGTAGTGTAGTGCAGAGTATCATAGTGTAGTGTAGTGTAGAGTAGCATAGTGTATTGTGTAGTGTAGTGTAGTGTAGTGTAGTGTAGTGTAGTGTAGTGTAGTGTAGTGTAGTGTAGTGTAGTGTAGTGTAGTGTAGTGTGGTGTAGCCTAATGTATTGTGTAGTGTAGTGTAGTGTAGTGTAGTGTAGTGTAGAGTAGAGTAGAGTAGAGTAGTATAGTGTAGTGTGGTGTAGTGTAGTGTAGTGTAGTGTAGTGTAGTGTAGTGTAGTGTAGTGTAGTGTAGTGTAGTGTAGTGTAGTCTAATGTATTGTGTAGTGTAGTGTAGTGTAGTGTAGTGTAGTGTAGTGTAGTGTAGTGTAGTGTAGTGTAGTCTAATGTATTGTGTAGTGTAGTGTAGTGTAGTGTAGTGTAGTGTAGTGTAGTGTAGTGTAGTGTAGTGTAGTGTAGTGTAGTGTGGTGTAGCCTAATGTATTGTGTAGTGTAGTGTAGTGTAGTGTGGTGTAGCCTAATGTATTGTGTAGTGTAGTGTAGTGTAGTGTAGTGTAGTGTAGTGTAGTGTAGTGTGGTGTAGCCTAATGTATTGTGTAGTGTAGTGTAGTGTAGTGTAGTGTAGTGTAGTGTAGTGTAGTGTAGTGTAGTGTAGTGTAGTGTAGTGTAGTGTAGTGTAGTGTAGTCTAATGTATTGTGTAGTGTAGTGTAGTGTAGTGTAGTGGATTGTGTAGTGTAGTCTAATGTATTGTGTAGTGTAGTGTAGTGTAGTGTAGTGTAGTGTAGTGTAGTGTAGTGTAGTGTGGTGTAGCCTAATGTATTGTGTAGTGTAGTGTGGTGTACAGTAGTGTAGTGGTGTAGTGTAGTGTAGTGTAGTGTAGTGTAGTGTAGAGTAGTGTAGTGGTGTAGTGTAGTGTAGTGTAGTCTAATGTATTGTGTAGTGTAGTGTAGTGTGGTGTGGTGTAGTGTAGTGTAGTGTGGTGTAGTGTGGTGTAGCGTGGTGTAGCCTAATGTATTGTGTAGTGTAGTGTAGTGTAGTGTAGTGTAGTGTAGTGTAGTGTAGAGTAGCATAGTGTATTGTGTAGTGTAGTGTAGTGTAGTGTAGTGTAGTGTAGTGTAGTCTAATGTATTGTGTAGTGTAGTGTAGTGTACACAGCAAAACTGGAAGTGTTATTTTGAGTTGACTTTACTGGTGTTAATTATTCTGGTGTGAATGGGAGTCACTGGGTGTTGATTGTGGTGTTACTTTAACACTGGGAGTGCTTAAAAAGCTCTGCGCACTGTGTTGTTTCAAAGAGTTAACTGCCTAACACTGATTGAGAGTGACATTCCACATCCGGTTCTCTCATCTGCACAGTAAAAACTTACAAGGATTTCAGAGTAATTTACTGTGAAATCTCACAGTTAATTACTCTGATGTTCTGGTACACTATGCTACTGTGATGGTCACACGGCACACAGCAAATTAGTTTGAAATCATTGTATCACTTGCCATTTCTCACCTAACTTGCACATCACAGTATTGTACTGTGCTCTTCAAGGATAACCAGCATGCCAAAGTGATAAAGTAGGAAACATCACAGTAAACTACTGTGTGGGCGGAGAATATATTGAATTATTAGTGCATTGGGGCACAACTTCAGTCATAGACAGGTTGGGCTCTTCATCACAATCACACCTTTCATTGACATTTTCAGCAAATTATTTCACTCTTAATGTCTTGTGATATACATGTATATACCCATCATCAGTTAACTACGTGTTCCTCACTCTTTGTCAAATGACAGGAGAATGAGCTTTTATATATTGGGAGATATACATGACCATCTTCATGACGGTGGGAATATGGTCATTTTTCTTGTGTACCACTTTAAATAGTACAACCCCTACAATAAACACAGAATATAACAAGGAGTAATATTTTGAAGCACACTTAATATATTCCTTCTAGATAAATGGCTCTCCATAAGTGCATTGCATGATGGGACACGATCTGAAGCCCATATGTCCTAAGCCCCTCCCCCTCAGGTTGTACACTGCAAATTAAGGGGGTCTTCAAACAAGATGAAAAACATTAGAATTAAGGGGAAAAGTACTCAAAACAAGTGAAAAAATCTGTCCATGCAGCAAGTGAAATTCACTTGGTAAGATTTCTTAAAATAAGATTTCCGAAAGACTTGTTTCTAGATTTAATGGAAGCATTTGGAAGGCTTAAAACAAGACAAATATGCTCATTATGAGACGAAATGACTTGGGTTTCAACTTTTTCTAGCCCTAAATTAAGTGAAATATACTAAATACTAGATTACATTTCTTGAAAAGCAACCGTTTGCAACCTCAAAATGAGTGAAACATACTGAAAACAAGCATATCAAAATACTGGTTTTAAGATTATACATCTTGAAAAGCAACTTTTCGCTACCTCAAAATGAGTGAAACATACTGAAAACAAGCATATTAAAATACTGGTTTTAAGATTATACATCTTGAAAAGCAACTTTTTGCTACCTCAAAATAAGTGAGATGTACTGAATACAAGCATTTACACTTTTTCCTTTGGCAAATTAAGCTCAATATTAGTAAAGGGAACATTAAATGTAGAGTACAGTATTCCAGAAAGACTGAATTCTGTCTTAAACCAAGATCCATGATGATCTTGAAACGAGGCGGTCTTCATGCTAAAACTAAACCCTTTTACAATATACAAAAAAACACAACCAGAATGACTTGTTAACATAATTAACATTTATTATTTCCTCTTTGTTCACACACTTTGTTCGGCATTTTCCAACATTGCACTCTGATATACAGGCTTTGAATAAGTCTCTTTACATTTCTCTCAGTCCTTATGAAACAGCATTTTAACATTGTATGCTGAAATACAGGATAGACAGATCAGACACATTCAGACAGTGGCTGGGTTGCCTGAAAAACGTTTCTGCTCACTTGCGCCACTTCAGGGACTATGGCGAGTGACTCAATTTCGTTTGGGACTGGGCTATATGTTTAAGACATAACTTAGATGTACTGGGACGCCAGTAATATAAGGAAATTAAATTCTCAGCCCTTATGAAGTAGCAATTTTCCACTATTGCAACCTGAAATACAGAATTTGAAAAATCTTAAGGGATACCCCACTCCCATTTAAAATGAGCCACTCACCAAAGTCCCTAGACTTGGATAAGTGAGCAGGAGCTTTCCAGGTGAACCAGCCATTTTGCTGCTTTGCATTGCATCCTGAATACAGGCTTTGAATACATCTCTTCACATTTCTCTCAGTCCTTCTGAAGCAGCATTTTAACATTGTATGCTAAAATACAGGATGGGTATAACTAAAGGGATACCCCACTACCAGGTGAAATCGAGCCTCAATTTGGCAGCAAAAACGTTTGAGATCGTAACCTTGGAGTACAGTCCTTATGAAGCAGCATTTTAACATTATATGCTGAAATATATGATGGGTAAAACTTAAGGGATACCCCACTCCCAGGTGAAATTGAGCCTCAATTTGGCAGCACAGACAGTTGAAATCATAACCTTAGAGTACAGCAACTACTTTATGCTCAGCAAAGCAATTGTCACCTATATTAACATCTTATTTGCTGTGATGGTGGTTGGCAGCACAAAGACTGTTTAAGATCCTGTCGTGTACCTTCAAAAGACCTTCTCTATGCTACTCTTTGATGGGTCACATTCAGACAGTGGCTGGGTTGCCTGAAAAACGTTTCTGCTCACTTGCGCCACTCCAGGGACTATGGCGAGTGACTCAATTTCGTTTGGGACTGGGGTATATGTTTAAGACAAATAACTTAGATGTACTGGGACGCCAGTAATATAAGGAAATTAAATTCTCAGCCCTTATGAAGTAGCGATTTTCCACTATTGCATCCTGAAATACAGAATTTGAAAAATCTTAAGGGATACCCCACTTCCATTTAAAATGAGCCACTCACCAAAGTCCCTAGACTTGGATAAGTGAGCAGGAGCTTTCCAGGTGAACCAGCCACTGCCTCAATTTCACTTTGGGGTGGGGTTCACAATTCCCACCTCTTACGAAGCAGCATTTTGCGGCTTTGCATTGCATCCTGAATACAGGCTTTGAATACATCTCTTCACATTTCTCTCAGTCCTTATGAAGCAGCATTTTAACATTGTATGCTGAAATACAGGATGCGTATAACGTAAGGGATACCCCACTCCCAGGTGAAATCGAGCCTCAATTTGGCAGCAAAAACGCTTGAGATCACTTGAGATCGTTTTGCTGCTTTGCATTGCATCCTGAAATACAGGCTTTGAATAAATCTCTTCACATTTCTCTCAGCCCTTATGCAGCAGCATTTTAACACTGTATGCTGAAATACAGGATAGGTATACCCCACTCCCAGGTGAAATTGAGCCTTGAAATAGTAACCTTAGAGTACAGCAACTACTTAAAGATGGTAATATAGGTGACAATTGCTTTGCTGAGCATATTTGCTGTGATGGGGGTTGGCAACACAAAGACTGTTTTAACCCAGTCTTGTACCTTCAGAAGCGCGCTCTCTATTCTGCTCTTTGATGGGTCACATTAAGACAGTGGCTGGGTTACCTGAAAAACTTTTCTGCTCACTTGCACAACTCCAGGGACTATAGCGAGTGACTCAATTTCGCTTAGGATTGGGGTACATGTTTAAGACAAACAACTTAGATGTACTGGGACCACAGTAATAAAAGGAAATTAAATTCTGACATTATGAGGTAGCGTTTTTCCAACATTGTATCCTGAAATACAGGCGTTATTAAGGGATACCCCACTCCGAGGTAAAATTGAACCACTCAAAGTCCCCATATTCGGATAAGTGAGCAGGAGAGTTTTCCCGGTGACTCAGCCACTGCCTCAATTTCACTTTGGGGTGGGGTATTGGTCAAAAACCAACACCTTAGACCCACTGAATAATTACAAAAAAACAGCAATTAACTTGTGAAACACACAAAACAATGCAATAGTAACAATCAGTAATCAACAACTGACAGATTTACTTCTCAATGAATGCGTTCCACTCGGCCATTGCTTTTTTGTATGAACTAGTGGCATCCTTATCATGGAGGGCGTCACCAATGACCTCCGTTTGAATAACAGAGAGCAGGGTTGCCACACATTTGGGGTATGTGAGGTGCAATGTATAATAGTAGGCCATCAACACCAACATCCCTTCTGAAAAATCTTCCTGCTTGAGGGTTGTAACAGGTACGTTACCCACAGCCACGATGGTAGTTGAGCCATCAAACAGCAGAACTGGGGAGCAGAGAGGACGCTTCTGCAGGTAGAGGGCAGGGTCTTCGTTTGACTGGAGCAAAAAAAAAAAAAAAAGAGAATGTGCAGAGAGAAGACAAATGTTTAACGTCGGCAACTTGCAGATTTTAAAACTTTAAGATTCTAAAAACATTTATTTACAATAGGGGGAGAGGAATTCATCAAGAAACACCACACAATTTTTATTGTCCTGAAATGGCTTGGAACTCAAGGTTTTGCGTCACTGGCCAGTTCCCTCATATGGTGGCCCTGGCCCCGGCTGATGGGGGCATCTAGATTACTAGGCTAAACAATAGCAGCAGCTCGCTGCCGAGAACTGGCTGTTAGCTGACTAAAATATCATGCTGACATAACCAGCGAAAATAACAAATGAGACTGCATATAAATGATGAGCCAATTGAGGTGAGAAGGGGATTTGGACAAGGAAATAAAATCGCTTGTAAACAATGGAAAAGCCCCTTCAAAAAGGAGAGCTGAACGCCTCAAGAGCAAAGATGTGGGTTCAACCTTCTCAAAATAAGCAGTAGCCTTTTATATGCATATCTCCTCGTTCTCCTTACTGGAAATGTGCAATAAAAACGGGGGTATACCGAGAACAAGTCATATCAAACATCCCGTGTAGGGAAATGCAGAACATGATTGCAGTTGTGTGAACGACGAAGGAGGGAACTCATGAGCAAGGGAGAGAATCGCACATATGAACATTGAAAAAGACTCTTAGAAGTGGAGAGAGCTGGTCAGCTCAGCAGTTATCAGCAGTAAGTGTCAAAAACAGACTGCACAGGGTAACAGACACATCATGTAATGAATGTAGTATAGATTAATAACAGACAAGCTGATGCAAAGTTTTAGATTTTTTTTTTTTTTTTTACAGTTTTGTGAATGAATGAATTTGCTTAAATCTGGGGAAATATTTGCTTACCTTCAGTATATGAATAAGTGCCTCACTGCAAGCAAGCTTCTTTGGTGGCAAAACGGATGAGGGGAAGAGGGGTGGCAGTGCATTGAAGAGGGCCAGTGTGAAATCCACTAAAGAATAGAAAGAATGGTCAGAATGCTGTAAACCCATTGATGCTGGACATTGCATTGTGCAACATTGGTCCTGGCGCTTCACAACATTCAGGGTCGTGAGATTCGAGACAATTTTATGAAGTGTCTTGGTATGTTAAGAGTTAAATGAACACATTCCAATGCAAGATGAGGGTCTTAACATTTAAATACAACTTATTGCATGTTTTTATGTGCTTCAGAGGCTAATATATTTAGGGCAACCTTTCTTAAAAAGGACTTAGGCATTCACTGCATATAGATATGGAACAGTAACTTACCACTGCGAACATCCAAAGGAAAAGGGGGTTTGAGGACTTTCTTCCACACGCTGTAGAACTGCACCTTCGTGCAGAATTCTGTCCATCTTCCTCTTACGTCCTCGATGTATCTGCGGTTAGTACCATCTACTATGCGCCGTAGCTCATCCATGGCCTGAAACATCATAAAACACTTACTGTGTTCAAAACGCTTACAACATACACAGCAATTGAGGTTCAGATAAGAAGAAAAAACCAAACATACGTTTTGAACATCTTTAAAGCATGGATATGCATCAAGGATTTTTGCAGGTCGGTCTTCTTCCTTGGTAACATCTGAATCGATAAAGGCCCGCCTTGCTTCGAACTCGAGGTCCAGAATTTGCGCCACATCATTTTGATTGGGTTTTGCATTGGGCTTGTTGTACATGTTGCTCAAGGTTTTGTAGTGTCTGGCCTGCATCTTCAGACTGTCGAGACCCGCTTAAACAACAATAAACGAAGACATTTTAATGTTAACATTGTAACACCAGTGAAAATTTAAAATACAAATAAAATAAAATGTTTAAATACAAATAATGTTTTGCAAAACTTATAAACAAGGTCTACAGGCTGAGAAGTGTGCTGAGGAGGGCTTACCAGCAACATCTTTTGCAGGCATGGTTGGTGAAGCAATCACAGTCATGGGTGCCGGTGAGGAAGACCTGGATGATGGAATGGCTGCTTTGGTGCCACTCTGTCTTTTTTGGCACAGGGGGATCTCGTGCTGGGGACGCTTCTTGAGAAATAATAGGGGATAAATACAGAAAAATTATAATCTCTTAAAGGGACACTGAGATTTTTAGTTGTTTATTTCCAGAATTCATGCTGCCCATTCACTAATGTTACCTTTTTCATGAATATTTACCACCACCATCAAATTCTAAGCATTCATTATGACTGGAAAAAATGCATTTTCATATATGAAAAGGGGGATCTTTCTCCATGGTCCGCCATTTTGAATTTCCAAAAATAGCCATTTTTTGCTGCAAAAATGACTGCTTGGACCATACTAGAAAATATGTGTTTGTTACTCAGTAAACTTTCATGTAAAGATCAAATTTGACAATAGGCAACACAGTTTCCATGATCAGCATAGTTGCAGTACCTCGGAATATCATGCATAAAGTTGGTTATTCAAATCGGAAGCAGATGCCCGCGGGCGTTGCTAACTCTAAAGTGGCCGCAAAATTACAGGACTAGCAACTCTGCTAGCAGTGCCACATACGGTTTGAGTGTCAGCCATAACCAAAAACATGCGGTTTGAGTGTTAGCCATAACCAAAAACGTGCCGTTTGGGTGTTAAGCTATAACGATAAAACATGAAAGCGATAAGAAAAGTACATGCATCTAATAAAGATAACCGTGTGTATTCTCGGAACATCATGCATTTGGTTGTTCAAATCGGAAACGGATGCCCGTGGGTGTTGCTAATGCTAAAATGGCCGCCAAACGACAAGGCTACAAACTCTGCTAGCAGTGCCCCATTAGTCAGCTAGAAAAAAACATGCTGTTTCAGTGTTGGCCAAAATATACCACAGCGATAAAAAGTACATGCATCCAATAAAACTAACATATACCATCATATGAAGTACGTACACACTTCTGGTTAATAACACGAACATGTTTGGGTTGGGTTTCACCCCACCACATAATCCCTTTTTCAAAACTGGAAGTTGGCAGCCATGAATGGACGAGCAAACGCCAGCTAGCGTGCTAAGTAAGTGACCAGTCCAGTCGACTTGAGAAACTGTCACAGGAAATCCCTTAATAAAACGCGATGTTAGCGAGAAAATAACAATTATATATGTATATATATTAACGTTTACGCTCCCTTACCTTGATTGAGCCACTCCTTCGCCTGTCTTCTTCGTCTTCCAATACTACTGCGTAGACTGCGTAGAGCTCTACGTGAGGGTACTCTCACGGTTTGAAACTCAACCTTGAACTCTCACTTGCACTGACGCAATCGACGTCGGAACGTTGGGTGACGTAAACCGAGGATGGGAATAAAATATAATGTAGTATGACCTTTTAAAAATATTAAACGTTTTTCACAACAACATATTGATCATATTAAAATAAATTAAGTGAAACGAAACTGAATATGTTTCCTTTTAAAATAATAAATACAAATGACTATCCACCCCAGTGATCCACCCCATGCACGTCACCAGCCAGCTTCAGTGCAGTAAGGATAAGAATGATATTGATGAATGAATGAAATGCGAAAGTTGACTGGCATCATGGCTGCTTGGAGGTGTTGGATTTGTTTTGTCTTTGTTGCGCTTAGTCTTACAGTTTTATTAAGCCATATCAATGCAAGTCATAGTCGCAGCCCGGATTTTTGGGTTTACTGTGGTATCGATCGATGTGAAAAGGGCTTTTCAACTCTTTCAACTCTTTTTTTCGCCACATTAAACTAGGGGGGGTGTAATTACCAAATAGCCTACCACAATAGCCCTGATTTTCTGATGCTACCACATGTTTGAAGCACTGCTGTGTAATTTTTTGTGAAAAAATCTTCCAACCCCCCCCCCCCCCCCCCCCCCACCCCCCCCCCCCCCCCCATTAAAAAATATTGATGGGGGGTGCTATTTTCAAACCGTTTTTCACGAGAAAAAAAAAACGTGTGAAAATGAATAAACCTTTAATATTAACACACTTTTCATCTAGCTCTTGACTTTTCTAATTATAAATATTGCTAATGTGTCACAATAAGGTGGTGTAAAGAACAAAAGGGACATAAGAGACAAAGGTCAAGCAAGTTGGATGACCCAAGTGAAAACAATAAATCGGTTAACTTTATGTGCATGGCACCAATTTCAAATCAGATCTACATGTTGCTACTATGCTTAGAAAATTGTAATGTGGGTTTATTATTCAGGGCCAATACCCTCTTCCATCATAACTGAAGTTGAAGAAAAATTAACAACAACAGCATCAATGTTACCAATGGTTGATGTTTTTTTGGTTCATGCTAATTTCTCTTTGCCTCTTTGTAAGCATAGGCTTCACTTGTGGATACCAGGCCCTCAAACAGACTTCATGAAGACTATTTCTGACCAGTTGAGCAGAAACATGCACATCAGTACCCTGCAAAACTCATTTTTCAGGGCTCTGGCAGTGCTTTTCTTGTGCCATCTGTCCCAAGGAAGGAGATGGTGATCCCGCTTCTAAATTTTAAAACCGTTCTAGTCTCATACGTCCCCTGGTGTAACGGCATGTCTCTTGGCATCTCGTCCATGACCTGGACACTCTGCTTCTTGCCACAGCACACATTGGTTTGGTATCTTGGATGAATAACAGCTGAGAAAATTTAGTGGGTGATAGACACCAACCCATGGTAACTCCAGGGGTGGGACATTGAAAACATGCATGTGACCAAAAAACAGCCAGAAAGGATGGAAAAAGAGAGATAGGCTGTTAAACCACCTACAGGATAACTCTGTTTTGGGGCTTGCTTATATTACCTTTACCATTTCTACCTTCTATTTGTTAAATTTGCACAACAGTAGTCAAATGGACTCGCAGTGTTGCTTCCTAACTGGACAGGCTGATATCACAAAAGTGACCCACACTGAACATTGTGACATAAGAGACAATGCGTTTACCCCTTTGCGCAGAGCCAATGATTTAACCTTACACTCATAATGCTCCATGATGCTTTATATTAACAGTTATGAATAACTATGAATCTAGCTTATAATGCTTTATAAATCCAAGGGTGTCATTAGTGCTCATGACTGGCTAAAAACTACAGGCTGCCTGATGGGGCTTATAGTACATTATGAGTACCTACCCCTCTTTGCACAGACCTGGATGATAAACTGTCATAAGAGCTCATAAGATGCTATAATGCTTCATGTGCAATCATACGTCGTCAATGTGTGCTCTAAGTAAAGTGAAGTTCATATGGATGCATCTATGCACTGTATAATGCACATCTATAATGCATCATGTACTGTAAGCCCCATCAGGCAGCCTGTAGTTTATATCCAGTCATGAGCACTCATAATACCCTTGGATTTATAAAGTATTATAAGCTAGATGTAATTATAATGTGCATTATAATTTGCTATAAATGCGCTCATAATGCGCTATAGATATGGGCTTCATAGCAAGTGTTACCCATTTGCCAAATGCAATGTAATGTAATGTAAGACTATTGCAGTTTTAAACAAACATTTGTCATTTCCTTAAAATCCGAGGAATAAAGTGTATTTTAAGATAATTTTTCTGTGACTCTTGAATCAAGCATGTTGAGCTTGTTATTGAATCTTAAAACAAGACTTATTTTGATGAGGAGAGGAGATGATGAGGAGGAGAAGCGTCATACATCTCATTTTCAGTGTTAACTGTCTCATTTTAGGATTCCCTGCCTGTTTGAGACAAAGAAGTACTATTTCACTTGATATAAGATTATACTGTTCTTAAAATGAGAAATCAATTCTTAAAACAAGAAAAAATATCTAACACTTCTAAATGTAAGTTTTTTTTTTCTTGGGAAGAACCAAATAATTTGCAGTGTACATATTGACATGAGGAAGTGAGAAAAAAGGAGATGACCAAGCATGGGAAGACATGTAGCAAACAAGAAGTTGATGACTAAATAGTTTGCTGTAAATGTCCATGAAGTCTCTGAAGGCCCATGTTGTGTACTGTGGCAGCCTTGGCCTAATGGTTAGGAAGGTGGACTTAAATTCAGTGAGTTGCAAGTTCAAATCCCTCCAAACCCTACATTGCCCTAGGGACAGCAACCAACATTGTATATTTGTGTATCACTTTGATTAAAGGCGTCAGCCCTCAACCCAACTGACATGCCTTCCCATTGAACTTTCGCCCACTTCAAGTGTGTAACAATATCTTACTGTGAACTCACAGGGAGTTACTGGCTACTAATTGCATTCATTTCACAGTAACATACTGTGAATTCGTCGTATCACAGTTAACTACTGTAAAGGCGTCAACCTTCAACCCAACTGACATGCCTCCCCATTGAACTTTCGCCCACTTCAAGTGTGTAACAATATCTTACTGTGAACTCACAGGGAGTTACTGGCTACTAATTGCATTCATTTCACAGTAACATACTGTGACATTCTGCCATAATTTGTTACTGTGAAATCCAGAGAGACTTTTCGTCATATCACAGTTAACTACTGTGCTGTTATAACAGGTGCTTCGTGGCTCTAGGCCATGATTGGGTGCATTATGTGGCTGCCTTGGCCTAATGGTTAGGGAGGTGGACTTAAAATCAGAGAGTTGCAGGTTTTAATCCCTCCTAACCCGGCATTACCCTAGGGACAGTAACCAATGTTGCATATCTGTATGTCACTTTGGGTTGCTCCTGGCCATGATTGATTGTAATTACTAATTGCCAGGCCTAATTAGAAGAAGGTCTATGATTGGAAATGTTGCTGGTTCTGCTTCCAATAAATTAAGTTGCAACCAATGTGCTACACAAACACTTTCTTAAGTTGGCACCTGCTAATGCCTTTGGCTTGGATGTGCACGCCAAAACTCCAGCATCCAATTTTAAATCAGAATATTGCCACCTAGTAAACAAAATTAGGCTATCTTGTGAAGTGCCATTGCACAATTGAAAGTCAAATGCTGCATGACATGATTGACATTGCCTACCATCAACCAGGAACAATGGTAGTGCCCAATCAATCTGTCAATTAGTACCTGACCTCACTTGAGTACATAGGACTGTTACAAGTTCATTGAATTACTACCTGCAGCTGCCACATGCCTGATTACTCTGGTCACATGGTTAACTTTCACCTCTATATAAACTCAGACTGTCACAATGCTTGAGTTGCTTGCCTAAATGACTGGTTCGCTGGCTCTCTGTCCGGCTTGTTGGTTAGTGAGCTAACTGACCGACCAACTGACTGTTTGTTGGCCAGCTGGTTGGCTGGCTAACTGACTCTTTTGGTTGACTGGATGGCTGGTTTGTTAGCTGGCTAGCCATACAGCTGACTTGTTTGTTGGTTAGTTGGCTGACTAAATGAGTGTTAGTTGGTTAGCCGGCTCTTTGGCTGGCTAGCTGACAACTGACTCTTTTGGTTTGCTGGCTGGCTAGCTATTTAGTTGGTAGTGAGTATTATGGTAGCGGGTATCCTTTTAGGAGGGTTGCTTACTTGATCAAGAAATTTCAGGTTTGTCTAATTATGCTCAACCAGAGTATTCTATGCACACTGGTTAATGTACCATCATCCGGGAGACTACAACTATCAAATGGTAATAATATTGCACATATTGCAGATACTTTCTCTGTGGTTCTGGACAGTTCGGTCTATCAATTCAATAGAGCAGTGTGATGTGCTGCTTCCATGCCACAGTTGTCTCAGTCATGGTGGGGAATGGGAGGTGCCACAATAACATGGTAGCTACCTCTTTTGTGGTAATGAATGGAGGGGCGGGATCATGGTAGTGTGGGTAGGGTGACAGTAACTTACTGTGGTGTGTAAGGTAAGAATCTTAATATGAAGAGTTCAGATGCAAAACCCCCTAAGTGCCTTTTCAGAAAATAATCTTAAATCATTTTTATTTAATACAAAGCTATCAAAATTGCATATTTTTTAATTGTATTTATGTAATATAACTATTTATATGTATTATCAAGTGCATGAATGTAAACCAAACCAACAACGGGGTTCTCTAAAAATATAGAAGTGCAGGTCTTCAGAAATGGAGTTAGGGGGTTTTGCATCTGAACTCTTCATATATTAATGTGAGGTTGGTTGTATTTTCGAGAATGTTTGAAATAGACAAATCACTTGTGGAAAAATTAATTTAATTTAGATTGTATATTTCATGTACTGTATGTAAATGTGCACTCAACGCAGTACAGAATCTGAACATTTTAGAAAAAGCAGTATTTATTGTATAACATAACACCAATTAGTGTTACATGGTAACCCCTATAGTGAGTTGAGCTAAGCTAATTCAACACTCAAATGTGTTAAAAATAGAACACTGTGGGTGTTCAGATGTTTCACTTAAAGTGAAAAGCTTTAACACTAATTGGTGAGGAATTCAACACTCAAATGTGTTAAAAATAGAACACTGTGGGTGTTAAGATGTTAACACATGAAGTGAAAATTGGTGTGAAAAATACACTAGAATAGAGTTAAAATGTAACACTGTGGGTGTTAAAGAAGTAACACTGAAATAGAGTTAAACTATTTACACTATCCATAGTGTTGATTTAACTCGGAACCGGTGAGCATTATATAAACTCAGGAAAAGTGTTACATTTAACTCTATGGGAGTTGATTTAACACCGGCCGATTTGCTGTGTAGTGTAGTGTGGTGTGGTGTGGTGTAGTGTAGTGTAGTGTAGTGTAGTGCAGAGTAGTGCAGAGTATCATAGTGTAGTGTGGTGTAGCCTAATGTATTGTGTAGTGTAGTGTGGTGTAGCCTAATGTATTGTGTAGTGTAGTGTGGTGTAGCCTAATGTATTGTGTAGTGTAGTGTAGTGTAGTGTAGTGTAGTGTAGTGTAGTGTATTGTGTAGTGTAGTGTAGTATAGTGTAGTGTAGTGTAGTATAGTGTAGTGTAGTGTGGAGTAGCATAGTCTAGTGTGGTGTACTCTAATGTATTGTGTAGTGTAGTGTAGTGTAGTGTAGTGTAGTGTAGTGTAGTGTAGTGTAGTGTAGTGTAGTGTAGTGTAGTGTAGTGTAGTGTATTGTGTAGTGTAGTGTAGTGTAGTGTAGTGTAGTGTAGTGTAGTGTAGTGTAGTGTGGTGTAGCCTAATGTATTGTGTAGTGTAGTGTAGTGTAGTGTAGTGTAGTGTAGTGTGGTGTAGCCTAATGTATTGTGTAGTGTAGTGTAGTGTAGTGTAGTGTGGTGTAGTGTAGTGTAGTGTAGTGTAGTGTAGTGTAGTGTGGTGTAGTGTAGTGTAGTGTAGTGTAGTGTAGTCTAATGTATTGTGTAGTGTAGTGTAGTGTAGTGTAGTGTAGTGTAGTGTAGTCTAATGTATTGTGTAGTGTAGTGTAGTGTAGTGTAGTGTAGTGTAGTGTAGTGTAGTGTGGTGTAGCCTAATGTATTGTGTAGTGTAGTGTGGTGTAGCCTAATGTATTGTGTAGTGTAGTGTAGTGTAGTGTAGTGTAGTGTAGTGTAGTGTAGTGTAGTGTAGTGTAGTGTAGTGTGGTGTAGCCTAATGTATTGTGTAGTGTGGTGTAGTGTAGTGTGTTGTGTAGTGTAGTGTAGTGTAGTGTAGTGTAGTGTAGTCTAATGTATTGTGTAGTGTAGTGCAGTGCAGTGTAGTGTAGTGTAGCCTAATGTATTGTGTAGTGTAGTGGATTGTGTAGTGCATTGTAGTGTAGTATAATATACCCTGTAGTATAGTGTAGTGTAGTGTAGTGTGGTGTGGTGTGGTGTAGTGTAGTGTAGTGTAGTGCAGTGTAGTGCAGAGTATCATAGTGTAGTGTGGTGTAGCCTAATGTATTGTGTAGTGTAGTGTGGTGTAGTGTAGTGTAGTGTATTATAATGTATTGTGTAGTGTAGTGTAGTGTAGTGTAGTGTAGTCTAGTGTGGTGTGGTGTGGTGTAGTGTAGTGTAGTGTAGTGTGGTGTAGTGTAGTGTGGTGTAGTGTAGTGTAGTGTAGTGTAGTGTAGTGTAGTGTAGTGTAGTGTGGTGTAGTCTAATGTATTGTGTAGTGTAGTGTGTTGTGTAGTGTAGTGTAGTGTAGTGTAGTGTAGTGTAGTGTAGTGCA
>NC_085869.1:10361585-10369085 GCF_034702125.1 Engraulis encrasicolus
CTCTCATATCCCCCTCTTCCTCTCCTCCACACAGTGTACAGTCCCAAGAAAAAGTTTGTACACCCTTTGAAATGTCTTACCTTTCTGTCAAAATTGGTCATAAAACATGGTCTTATCTTCCGGGAAATCACAAGAAGGAACGATCAGAGTCTGCTTTAACTAACTCAACCCAAACATTTACAAGTTTTCATATTTTCATTGGCCATAAGATGTAAACATTCACAGGACAGCAAGGCATAAGTAAGTACATCCTTGCATTCAATAGGTTTTAACCCTGAGTTAGTCGCAATAACCTCAACCAGATGTTTCCTGTAGTTGCAGATCAGATTAACTAAACAATCTGGATGTATCTGGTCTCCCTCTTCTTTAGAAAACTGCCTCTCGTCAGCAAGGTTGTGGGATGTCTGGAGTGCATAGCTTTCTTGACTTCATGCCATATAATCTCAATTGTTTTTTGTCAGGGCTTTGACTGGGCTATTCCAGAATGTGTATTTCATTATTATGAAGCCATTCTAAAGTCGATTTGCTTCTAAAGTATGGGTTATTGTCACATTTCAGGACCCATACTCTTGTGTGCTTCAACTCTGTGACAGACTACCTCACTTTTTTCTGTAAAATATCTCGATAAACTTCTGAGTTCATTGTTCCACTGATAATAGCAAACTGTCAAGGGCCTGAGGCAGCAAGGTAGCCGCATATAATGATGCTCCCGCCACCATACTCAAAGGTGGAGATGATGTTTTGGTGAAGGTGTGGTTCTCTAGTTCTCCTCCAAACATGACATTGTGTGTTCCCCTGAACAATTGAACTTTGGTTTCAACGTTGGTCTGCAGAATATTTTGCAGTAATTCTATGAAGCATATAAATGCTTTTTCGCAAACCTCAAAGGTGCAGCAATATTTTTTTGGACAGAAACCCCATTAATTTTATATTGGCAGAATGAATCCCATATTTAGCTATTCTTGGTTACATCTCCTTTTCTGAGTATGGTGGCGGGAGCATCATTATATGCGGCTACCTTGCTGCCTCAGGCCCTTGACAGTTTGCTATTATCAGTGGAACAATGAACTCAAGTTTATTGTGATATTTTACAGAAAAAACTTGAGGAAGTCTGTCACACAGTTGAAGCACACAAGAGTATGGGTCCTGAAATGTGACAACAACCCATACTTTAGAAGCAAATTGACTTTAGAATGGCTTCATAATAATGAAATACACATTCTGAAATAGCCCAGTCAAAGCCCTGACAAAAAACAATTGAGATTATATGGCATGAAGTCAAGAAAGCTATGCACTCCAGACATCCCACAAACCTTGCTGACGAGAGGCAGTTCTCTAAAGAAGAGGGAGACAAGATACAAAACAGATTGTTTTGTTAATCTGATCTGCAACTATAGGACAAGTCTGGTTGATGATATTGCAACTAACTGAGGGTTAAAACCTACTTAATGCAAGGGTGTACTTACTTATGCCCTGCTCTCCTGTGAATGTTATGGCCTTATGATCAATACAAATAGGATAACATGTACATTTTTGGGTGGAATTAATTAAAGCAGACTCTGATTGTTCCTTCTTGAGATTTCCGGGAAGATCAGACCATGTTTTATGATCAATTTTGACAGAAATGTAAGAAATTTCAAAGGGTGTACAAACTTTTTCCTGGGACTGTATATCCCCTCTCCCTCTCATCCACCTCTCATATCCCCCTCTTCCTCTCCTCCACATAGTGTATATCCTCTCTTCCTCTCCTCCTCTTGTATCCCCTCTCTCTCTCCTCCACATATATACTACATCCCCCTCTTCCTCTCCTCCACTTGTATCCCCTCTCTCTCTCCTCCACAGCCATCGTACCTCCCCTCCTCCTCTCATCCTCCTCTCATATCCACCCCTCCCTCTTGCTCTCTCTCTCCTCCACATACATCCCCTTTCCTCCTCTCATCCACCGCTCAGTCCCAGCCAGGGATTTATAACCTCTTCCAGCCCTCTCCTCTGCACAGGGCTGGGCTGGCCATCTGGCATAATGGGTATTTCTGAAAATAGAGACCCACGAGGGTGAGGGGCCCCACCGGTGAGTCAGTTCTGCGCCGCTAATTATGTGGGGCCCCTTCAAGCCAAAAGTCCCGGGGCCCTATTTCTCCCCCCAGTCCCGCCCTGCCTCTGCACCTCCTTCCAGCCCTCACCACACTCTCCCCTTCCAGAGCCCGACCCCACCCCATGCTGTGCCCAAAGCAGCCTCCTCTTGCCCTCCCCCCTACATACCTCCCCTCCACACCTCTATCATGCCCCACGGGCAGGGCACAGTCTCACTCTCAGCCAACCTGCGAGCTGTCACTACATGCCCCCCTCCACCCCTCACACTGTAACCACATACAAACCCACAACCCCCACTCGCGCCAAACAGACACAACCTCCCTTCCAGCAGTAATATTCAGCCTAGGGCCCCAAAATGGCTAGATCCGCCCCTGATCTCCACGTGTACCGCTCCAGTCCACCCCCCCCCCCCCCCCCCCCCCCCCCCCCCCACCCCTCCATCTCCTCCCCAGTGACATCCGGAGCCAGCGCTGGGGTTCGTGCCACTACGCATCTCCTCTCCAACCGCTGGATGTACTGTTAGACCCTCCGCCAAAATCCCCCTCAAATGTGTCATGTTTTGAGATATTTGTGCTTGTGTGTATGCTTGTGTGTGTTTGTGCGGGTGTGCTTGTGTGTGCACGCGCACGCGTGTGTGAGTGTGTGTTTTTTTGCTTGTTCATATGAGTGCCATGTGTGTATTTGTGCCTCAGTTCCAACCTGTTTTTTCCTCGGCCATGATTCGTAGCCACATGCAGTTTGTGGTGTGTGACTTAAGATGAAAATATACTGCTGAGAACCTTAACACTGAAAGCTCTTCCTTTTTAATTGTCGGAAACCAACACTAACCGCAGAGATACACCAGCGGCGACGCGATTCAAGTGACAGAGTGTAGCAGCAAGCGATACGAGAGATTGAGGAGACTAGAGTATGTCCGTACACAGTGTTGGGAGTAACTCGTTACAAAAGTAACTAATTACTGTAATGCATTACCTTTTTGAGTAACGCAGTAATGTAACTGATTACAGGGGAAAAAATCGGTAATATGTCCTCGTTACAATGCAAGTAACTTGCACATTACAACGCATTTTTTCACCTAAATTTTGTGTGGGTATTTTGTTTTCTTTATACAATGTTCGCGGATCACCGTGAGATCAGCTATTGCCTATGATAGCCTACGTCCGCGCAGAGATTTGCAAGTTTCACGCAGAACATTGGAGCAAGAACCGTTAAGAACAGTCGGCCCGATCTTGGCGGAATGTCGGCACTGTCGGCTGAGTGTCGGCTCGGCTGGAACACTGGTTACCGTGACTCAGCCAACACTTCATAGAACACTGAAAATAACTGTCACTTCATGCAGTAACTGAGCCAACACTCGGCCGACACTGAAAATAACTGTCAGTCTCATGCAGTAACTGAGCCAACACTGAGCCGACACTGTCGGCATACGGTAATAGGGCCGTTATTGGGCCGCGGACAAAGCCAGAATCGGGCCGACTGTCAGCACTCGCGAAAAAAGGATCGGGCCAACAATGGGCCAGATAAACTTTGCTACCTGCTCGTTTTCAAGATGGGTATATGCCCACTACTTTGACTCCATTGAAAATAAGGACGCCAAGAACATTTAAGTTAAATGCACACTTTCCACGTCGAAAAACAATAGCCTACAAAAAAATTGACGATTTGAAGAGGTGCCATAGCACCACCAAATTAGTCAGGAAAGGAGGGGATGCATCCCATTCGCACGAGACAGGGACACGGCAGGGTAGGCTATCCGACGGGGGGGAAGAGTACGTTGCACCCCCCTCACTTTTGTTCAACTAAACATCACTAAAATTGAAATAAATCAATTTGAAATAAAATATTATAGGCCTCTTGGCTCATTAATGCTTATATTTCATTGTAGCTTCAGCTGTACTTATCAAGCCTCAACTCCACTATCGTCCTTGGCATTGTTCAACAACGTTTATGACAAAATCTGGCGCATGTGGGGGGTTGGGGGGTCGGACATAAAAAAAAAAAAAAGCAATTAAAAAAATATTGGAAATTAAAAAAAAAAATCCGACCGGACGATGACCAAACCTGACAACCAACCGGAACCAAACTTTTATTTTTCTTAGGCCTTATTGTATGTGGGTAAGACGCAATTCCTGAAAATGTTGGTTTTCAGTCTGCAGGCTTCCAAAACGACTTGTGGATGGCAGGTGAAAGTCATGCCACCTCATAGATTTGCACTGTAGATTGCCAAGTCCTTATTTCCAGTCATTTTGGCTAAAGTACCTAAAAGTAATGCAAAAGTAGTGTAATGCCTTACTTTAAAAAAAAAGTAATGTTGTAATGTAAAGCATTACTTTAAAACGACAGTAACATGTAATAAGTAGTGCATTACAGTTTTTGAGTAATTTTCCCAACAGTGTCCGTACAGGCAGAAGGCAAAGCATTCAAGCATTCCCATTGGCTGTGGTCACTGACCTCTATACAGTCATTAGCTGTCGCGGCTTGTCGCTGAACCACGTCATAGAAAGTTGAAAAGATTTCAACTTCAAATTGTCGCGCTTGTCGCGCAAATCGCTCTAGTCTCCAGAATCGCTTTTGTCTCTCGACTCAATGCAAAGTCAATTACTTCCGTCGCTCGACTCGCTCAGATCGCTGCTGGTGTATCTCTGCACTTACGTGTTACCAGGGGGAGAATGACAACTGCGATCTGGAGGGCACGAATCCGGACTCAGCAGCCCCTAACTTTTATTATTCAATTTTTTTCATTGGTCTCCCTCCCCTCTCAACGTTTAGTACACAGTTATTGGCTTGTTAACAGAAGGAAACGAGAAGCCAGCACCGTCTTTTTTTTAATACGAGGGCCATAAATCTACCTCACAATTTTGCACTGCAGAAGAAAATTATGTATGAATTTATGCATTCACAAGGACCACTGTTAAGTTTTAAAAGGACCGTAAATAAATACCCAGGGAGAGTGAACATTCTCTCAACCAAGTATGCTCTGTGGGTTTTCTACCTTGAATAGCCTTTGTTGTAAAACAAAAAAAAGGAAAAAATGTTGAATCTGTAGAAATGTACTTAACATCCTACTTGTGTTTTCTTGACTACTCATTGTTAAGCCGCCCATGTTAGACTACCTGTGTTTGCTCTAAGATCTGTTTGCCCAAGTAAAGGATTAAATGTGGACGAAAAACACCTTGAATTTAAAGGGCTCTTATCTGAAGTCAACTCTCTATCTTGGCATTACGACACTAGAAGAAAAAAAAAGAGTATAACACAGACGCATGTACACACACGCACGCACACACACACACACGCACGCACGCACGCACGCACGCACGCACACACGCACACACACACACACACAGACACACACACACACACACACACACACACACACACACACACACACACACACACACACACAAACACACACACACAAAAGCATTTAGCGCATTGTGCTGAGGCTGAAGTCTTGCCAGTGGCCTGGAGAGGGATGATAGCAGGGACACACAGAAACGTAAAGGGGGGCCCTGCCTCCTCGCGCAGTGTTATCTTACCGAAACTAATTTTCCAGTTGAGGTAAGAGCTCGTGACAAATGTGTGACAGCGTCCCCCCTAGTGACTGATATCTAATGCCACGAGCAGCCCAAGCAAGCAAGCAAGCAAGGAAGAGCCAGCAAGCGAGAGCCAGCAAAACAAGCCTGCAAGCAAGTCAGCCCAGCCCAGCCCAGCCAAGAAGCCAGGCCCAGGCTTGGGCTGGACTGGCCATCTGGCATAGCAGGTATTTCCCGGTAGGCCCCGCACCCTGTGGGCCCCTATTTTCAGAAAAGTAGGCCTTTTTTGCATATCTGAAAATAGGGGCTCACGAATGTGCGGGGGCCACCGGTGAGTCAGTTCTGTGCCTCCAATTATGAGGGGCCCCTGTAAGCCAAAGGTGCCCGGGTCCTATTTCTCCCCCAGTCCAGCCCCCCCTGCATGGGCCTAGGCCAAGCCAGCCAGGCAGCTCCCAGTGTGTAATCGCCTCATCTGTTTGTCCGTTTCGCATAATTCAAACCATCACTACTATTGAGTATTATCGTCATCATTATTATTATTTCTGGGCAGGGTAAATAAACACAGCAAGCGAGGCAGCGAGGCAGCGAGGCAGCGAGGCAGCGAGGCAGCTAGGCAGCGAGGCAGCGAGGCAGCGAGGCAGCGAGGCAGCGAGGCAGCTAGGCAGCGAGCGAGCGGACAGAGGAGCAAAGGCCCGGCTCCCCCACGACCGGAACTTCCTCTCTCAGTGTGTTGTAAGCAGGGTGGAGGCGGACCCAGGGGAGAGGGGTGACTCTTGTGCGATATCAGGGCAGCGGAGAGGGAGAGGAGGGAGGAGGAGAGGAGTGGGATCAGGGCCGGTTATAAGCATAGGCCGGCTAGGCGGTCGCCTAGAGCGCCATGTGAAGAAGGAGCGCCGAAATGGCGCTCTCCGATGCGTAATTTTGCGATATGATTTTTTTTTTTTATGAAGTCGCAATCAACAAAGCGTGGCGAAAGCGCTCCTCACGGCAAAGCGCCCCTCAGCCAATAGTAATATCGCTTCCAACTGTCTCTGGGAAGTCTGTGAACCAATAAACAGACAGTTCTGAGAAAGGGGGCGGGACGAGTGACACCGTCCGATTTATTTGAATTTGGAGACTCACTCGAGAGACAGAGAGGGCAAGCGCAAACAGCAGTACTCTGCTGGATGGAGAATTGTTATGTTCTCATTAAAGCACTCATTGCATGATGCAGGAGTTGCAGAGGGTGTTTTGGAACTATGTGATTTAATCAGCAACCGTTTGTGATTATGGAAAGCCTAATAGTTATGAGGTTACTATTTGGAATTAGAGAGTAAAAGAGCTTTGTTTTTGATCTGAGAAATCGCTAGTTAGCATGCTAACATTAGCCAAGTATGCCAAGCAATGACATCCAGTAAAGTAGCTGTTAGTAGCCTACTCACTACTCACTAACATCCACCTGATAATACTTGCTTAGGTTGACAAGCAATGTAAAGTAAGACTGGTGCAATGTTTAAAACAATTTTAGCTGCCATATCTCCTTCCATCCACATGAATTACCTCCAGACCAGAATGACATAGCCTACATGAATCATGTAACAGAACCATGCACAGCATGTTTTCATGCTGAGTGATGTAGTATTGCAGACAAGTGAGGCTATTTACTATATTTTGTATATTATGAAATTCAATAGCGTGACAGCTCTTCTCCCTTTCTCTCACCCTGTCCCTCCAGTTCAAACACATAGACAGCCCCCTTCTCATTCTCCTACTCACAAATGCACCACTATTTCCAGTCCAGAAATGAAATTGGTTTGGAATCATAGACAGCACAAATATGTAGCTTATTAAAATTGTTATGCTGCCATGCTTTGTGATGCTGTAGGTAGTGTAGATA
>NC_085869.1:10386585-10394085 GCF_034702125.1 Engraulis encrasicolus
ATACACACACACACACACACACACACACACACACACACACACACACACAGAGTACGGAGACCCACCCACACAGATACACACATATCTACACACACACACACACAAGAACATACACACACGCGCGCAAGCAAGCACATGCACACAAACACGCACACACACAGATGCATACCACGCTTACAGCAGAGTACCTCCCACACAAACACAGATGCAGGCACACATTCTGAGTTGTACACACACACACACACACACACACACACACACACACCACAGACAAACCCACGCATGCAGACACACCTCCAGTGCTGTACCCTCTCACAGTCACACACACACAATCATGCACGTACACACACACACGCATACATACATAGAGACCCACCTACATGTACTCACACACACGCGCACGCATGCACGCACGCTCGCACACACACACATACACACGCACATCCACACACACACAAATGATTTGTGGCTGCCTGTGTGTAAAGGGAGCATATCTGCATTGAAATCCTTAGGTACAGAAGAGCTAGCACGCCGGGATAATAATGAGCCTTATTTTCTTCTAAACTCTGTCTGGCAGAAGGGAACACACATCATGTACGTACATATCCGATATACATTCTTCATCAAGGACCATCCAATGAAAAAGAAATGTACATAATCATAGGAGAAATGACAAGGGACATATGCACCTAGAAAGAATCCTTGAGGGAATTAGTTTACATTCCTGAATTCAAACAGTATTTAAGTTGTAACAGTGACAGGAATTTGATTTAATCTAGCATGCTTTCTCACAACCAAACATTATAATAATATTATAGCTTATCAGGCCTATGTAATCTTATTTTACTGTAGCATCATGGTTTATGAGATTTGTTCCTCTATTATTTTTCTCGTAGTTGATTGTGATTTATTGCTTGTTGTATGAACAGCCAAGTTAAGTCAAGTCAAGTCAAGTCAAGTCAAGTCAAGTCAAGTCAAGTCAAGTCAAGTCAAGTCAAGTCTGTGTTGTTGTCAATTTCTTTACATGCACTGGTCATACAAAGAATTAAGCTTTCCCATGCAGACATAGGCATACTTTAGGTAGGCCTATAGACATAGACAGTATAGACATAGACAGAACACATACAGTACCCATGCAAGACTGGACAATGGAGAACATTAAAAAGAGCTATTAATTGTGCATTTTCAATAACTTCCTAGTGTGACAATCTGCATGCACAGATCTGCATGCTTCAAGCAGTGGAAGAGGAAAACACACTTTTCCATCCCCTAAACATTTTTTGTTGTTTTCCTGGCCAAAAGAAAAATGAATATTCTTGCTGTCACAGTAATGTGCTGCTCGAACAGAAGCCAAGGCATTGTTTGTTCAAAATCCCCACCACAGATCCGATGAGCTACACTACAAGCCCGGCGACACCACACCACAACACAACAATACCATTCACCCGCCACCCGCCCGCACAGCACAATGTCGCAATAGCACTCATGTGACGAAACCCCCCTAAACTAAAAAACTAAACCAAACAAGCACTTTTCCCTACTTTTTCCTCACGATACGTAAAAAAGTGTCTGAATTGCCGAAAAAGAAGCCCTTAGCAACTGTTGTTACTGTACCACCAATTTCGAAAGTTGCTGCAGCAAAAAAAATCCCAAAAACTTTTCTTCTCCAAAAAAAAACCCAGCCAAAAAACCCAAGCGAGGAGGACACTAAAAACAATTACAGATGTAACGCCCCCATGATGTAATATTTCCACTGTTTTACAGGGATATTGCAGCGACAGTATCAGCAGATGGGGAGGCGCCGCGCCGCGCAGCAGAACACAGAAATAGTCCCGGCTGCCACCCCACACTTCCCCTCCGGCTGTAGACGTTATCACAGGCAATAGAGGAACTTTCAAAATCACATACACATCACACTCTTATCCCCTCGCTCTATCACACACACACACACGCACACACACACACACACACACACGCACACGCACACGCACACGCACACGCACACGCACACGCACACGCACACGCACACGCACATCACACTCTTTTCCCCTCGCTCTATCGGAAAATAGGTCTGCCCCCCCAAAAACAATACAGGAAGAGGCTGGGAGGGAGGGAGGGAGGGAGAGAGAGAGAGAGAGAGAGAGAGAGAGAGAGAGAGAGAACAAGAAGGAGAGCAAGAAAGAAATAAAGAGGGCGAGAGAGAAGGAGAGAGAGGTGGAGAATAAGAAGTAGAGAGAGAGAGAGATAGTGAAAGAGAACGAAACAGTGAGAAAGCAAGAGGAAGAGGATGAGAGAAAAAAGCATAATGAAAAATGAAAGGGAGATACAAATGGAGAGAGAGAGAGAGAGAGAGAGAGAGAGAGAGAGAGAGAGAGAGAGAGAGAGAGATGAATAGATGGATAGATGGAGGAAGAGAGCGAGAAAGAGAGAGCATGAGGAAGACCACGAGTCGAGACGTTGTGTCTTGTTCTGTGGAGACGCTGGTGTTTATCTCCCAACAAACACAATATTTCAGTTGGATATTTGGGATATTTATAAGGGCTTATCTTGGAACATGGCTGACCCCTCTCTCTCTCCTCTCTCCCTCTAGCCTGCTGCCTCTAGCCTCCTGCCTCTTCCTCTGCCTCTCCAAGTCCTCCCTGGAAACAGAGACGACGGGTGTGACCCCTCTCTCTCTCCCTCTAGCCTCCTGCCCCTGCCTCTGCCTCTTCCTCTTCCTCTGCCTCTCCAAGTCCTGGACTCCCTGGAAACAGAGACGACGGGTTGAGATAATAGCCAAGGAAAAGAGAGGAGAGAGGGGGCGGCAGATTTGGTGAAAACGATAGTGACATGTTTGTCGAGATGAGGCAGTGCACAATTTTCTTTTTCCCAGTGCATTTCTCCTGCTGCTCTCATTCTTTCTCTCACTCTTTCTCTCTTACTCGCTCTCTCTTACTCTCTCTCCTACTTTCTCTCATTCTTTCTCTCATTCCGTCTCTCATTCTCTCTCTCTTACTCTCTCTCTCATTCTTTCTCTCATTCTCTCTCTCATTCTTTCTCTCATTCTTTCTCTCATTCTTTCTCTCACTCTCTCTCTCTCTCACTCTCTCTCATTCTATCTCTCATTCTTTCTCTCTCTTTCTTACTCTCTCTCTTTCTTTCTCTCATGCTCGGTGCAGATGTCTTGGCTTGTGTGTTTGCGTTTGGGACGTGGAGTCGGTCGCCCTCACGGACTGTATGAAACTTGGCCAGGGTGATGATCAGGGAACAAGTCCCAGCTCCCCTCCTCCTCCTCCTCCTCTTGAACCCGGGGAACAGTTTTGGGGATACAGGGCCCCTTTTCTGGCTCTCCTCTCCTTTTGTATGTATTATCTTCACATCCAGAAAGAAAAAAAAATGTCCACACACACTTGAAGTCATTTCTCTTTTTGTTTATTTCATGGCACAAAACAGAATGACGTGTTGACTATGTGTGGTCCTCTGCATGTCTATTGTCCTCAAAACAATTTCTCAATTATTTATTCACTCACTTGCACACCATTAAAACTAGCACAACAAACTATAGTGATAACATACAGAAAGACTCATAATCTACAGTATTTCCTCTCAAGAATGACATTAAAACTAAGCACCAATGCTGTAGTACTCAAGTCTAGACTTAGAACTGAGACCGGACTTGAGACTGTATTTTTCTTGCATTTGTCTCAGAACTTGATCCCGACTTGTCCAGGTGTTGGCAACTGGTCTTGCTAAATACAGTACAGCTTTTTGACTTGGCCAAGTCTGTCTTTATTTTGTTTTTTGAAAGCAATGGCCATCAAAGATTCCAGAGTTGAGCCTGATAACAAGGGACGCATTATGACTTCATGGGCCCCCGGGCCACAAGGAACCCTTACAAAAATCTACCATGGTTTTACTGTAGTAACCATGGTTTCTCTTTGTACTCTGAACCAACTGTAGTATTACTATGGCTTATCCATGATTTTGTTTGGTAACTATGAAAACCTTGGCTCCCCACTAACCATGGATCTGGTTATATATGGTTTTCATGTTTTTCGGCATAGTTTGTGTCTATGGTTTAATTATATATTATATATATAGCCTATTATATTATATATATTGATAATAGTTAATTGTGGATTTCATGGTCACCCATGTCATGGTCAAACAAGAACTTTTTCACAGCTGTGGTGTAATGGTTAGAGAGTTGAACTCAAGATCACAGAGTTGTAGGTTCAAATCCCACCCTTACCCATGACTGAAATGCCCTTGAGCAAGGCACCTAACCACACATTGCCACCAATATGTGTGTTGGATAACAAAAGCGGCAGCTAAGTGTAATTTAATGAATAATTATAAACCGTGGTAAAACTATGGCTATATTTCAGAGTAAAACCTTGGTTCATTTTATAGTTAAACCATATAGCCAAACCAAAAACCCTGCCGAATCATGCTCAAAAAACCCTGAAATCATTGTTTACCATGGTTTACCATTTTCTTAACCCTATAAGACCTGAACCATGAAAGCATAGACAGAAAATTCTAATTTCTTGGAATTTGCCTCAATATTGGTCCGTTATAAGAAATGTAAAAAAAAAATTAAAAAAAAATTGTTAAGGTCACTGAGATATTTAATGCATCATATATGATGACTCAGGCTTTAAATAAATGACCAGGCCAATTTCATGACCATTGAAAAATGACTTTTCATGCATTTACAACATTTTTTAATTTAAAAAAGTTGTCAGACAATTTAATTTGAGGATTATCTTTAAATATTTAGTGAGATCCTGCCATTTTTTTTAGCCTGTCCTTGTTTTAGCAGGACCATATTTTACATTTCCCACAGCCTGGTTGGGTAATTTTTTAAAATCTATGTAAAAACATAGCTGATCGAATGCTTAACAACCTATTTCTGAGTGTAATATAGATCATAATTCATTTTTGATGTGGAATTTGAATATATGGGTCCATTACTACAATTGGACCATTTCTCCATTTGCTTCAATGCATTTTTTATGAGATCATAATTTCAACATTTTGCATTACATTATCAAAATTGCAAGTAAAACCTGTTTCTTAAGGCAATATCTTTGTCTTGAAGTAAAACAATTTGTGTGTTTTGTTAAATTATCGTCGTGCTTTGTAAGTTTCCCTATGGCAAAATGCACTGATGGCTGACTTCCTGCCAAGACCGGATGGTGCTTAGGCCTATTTGTTTAATCAGTTTTAGCACAATCTCTCTGCAACACGGTGTAAAAATATAAACTCTTCCTTGATTAATTGCACAAAGTAAGTGTTCAAATTAAAGTATATAGAATTATATTTCGGAAATTTGTACACAAACCCTTTGCAATTTGACGATATCTCTGCTCCGGTCAGGGAAACCGCTTCTACCCCTGTGGTACGATGTTTTGCCGAGCTGTGGTGAACTTGTTGTTGACCGCTGCTCTCTTGTGACGGTTTCCGTGTACGTGTTCCGTGTTCCGGCGCGATAGGGTTAAGGGAAGGCCCTCTCTCCATGGGATCGAGAGGTACCAAAAGATTTGGGTGTTTATCGAAGATGTTAGAGCCTTTGTTTCTGAGGGCTCAAGGGTTTCTCCACCAAGAAATTTGAATGTGTTGAATGTGCAATTTTAACACAACATCAGAACATAAATAGAGCACTATTGCAGTGTTTTTGTAGTGTGGTTGGGCTTCAGGGCCCCCTTGGCTCTTGGTCCCTGGGCCTGGGCCCTGTAGGCCCATACAGTAATCCCTCCTTGATAATAACCAATCACATGCTAGTTTTAATCTTCATGTGCATGACATCTGAGTCACCTTATTGACATTCACCATTTTCATTGATATGGTAAAATGATAAATGAACTGTATTTACAGTATATAGTGCCTTTACACTACTTCGAGCACTCAAAGCTCTTTACATTGTATGCCTCACACTAACCCATTCATACACCGGTTGCCGTGTCTTCCACGCAGGGTACCACCCCGCCACCAGGAGCAATTTGGGGTTATCTTACTCAAGGACACATAGATGGGGTCAAGCAGAACGGGGCTCGAACCTGCAACATTCTGGTTGCTGAACAGGCTCCTCTACCTTTAAATTACATTACACTTAGCTGACGCTTTTTTTATTTAAAGCGACTTACAGATATTACAGGGTATTGGTTACAGTCCATGGAGCAATGTGGGGTTCGGTAGGAAGGAGCCTTGCTCAAGGGTACTTCAGCCATGGATGGAGGTTTAGGGAGAGGTACAGTAAGGGCAGAATTCGAACCTGCAACCCTGTGAAATTAGCCTGGGAACTTCCATACTGCTTTTAGTTCTACACAATGGTTTCGATCTGAAAGACAGTCTGGCGAGGATGACTCATAACGTCCAAGATCATGGGCCCTGTGTCATAATGGCCAAGTATTCCGACCATAACAGTTTCTCTGCCCAATCAGAGAGCCGGGCAGTGTGTCATAATAGCCAAGTATTCTGCCCCCTACGGAATTTACAATAGGCAACTCCCCAGACCTAATCTCACTTGTGATTAGGTCTGGTGTTAACCAGGCAACTGTGATATAGGCCTACAGTCCCCTAACCTTTACTCCACAGCTGCCTACGGTTCCGCTAACCGAGCCACCACCAGCACCGCATACTGACAAGTGATTCGGTCTTGACTCTGACTCTGACTCTAATCTTTCTCTGGCTCTAGTCTTGTCTGGGACTCAAACCTCTTTGGACTCATTCTTGACTTGGTCTTCACTAGTTCTTGTCTGGGACTTTTCTGGGATTCCAGGCCGTGTAATCAAGGTGTGTTCAGAGCAACTGGCTGGTGTGTTCACAGACATCTTCAACTTCTCTCTGTCCATGTGTGTGGTGCCAAGCAGCTTTAAATCATCTATCACTGTTCCAGTGCCTAAGAAAAAACAAATCATCAGCTTAAACGACTGGCGACCTGTTGCCCTCACGCCCATCCTGAGTAAATGTTTTGAAAGGCTTGTGAAGAACATCATCTGCGAAATGGTTCCACCTTGCTGAAGACAAGGCACTTTCCCTGCACTTTTTCCATCCCCCCCTCCCTCTTTTTTCTTTTTTCTTTTCTTTTTTAATCTTTTTTGAGGACACACAAAACACAACAATTCTTACTCTTTATAGGCTGCAAACCTATAATAAAACGTAATAAACAAATCTTGAATCTTGAATCTTGAATCTTGAATTGAATCTTGGATCATCACCAAACAAAAGACAAAAAAGGAAAAAGTCAATGACTTGCTCTCACTCTCCTATGCACCCTGAACTACTGTACAAATATGCTGTATGCCCAGTCACTGAAACAACTGCTGAAGGCTGAAAAGTGAAAAAAAGTAATTGAAAAGAAAGAAGAAGACAAAAAAACATGGAAGGAAAATGTGGATTTGCAGACACAGTGGGTCATAATGATCCTGGACTTGACCCACAGTCTACAGTAATCAGTCATGGAAAATACAGACAGACCGAGCAAACCAACCAAGCCCTTCCCCAGATACAGTATGT
>NC_085869.1:10396585-10399085 GCF_034702125.1 Engraulis encrasicolus
GACTGCTGGCCACCGCATGTTCTCACCGTCCAAGTATTCGCTGCAGACCGCGGTAGTGAAACCCTGCTTTAATTTCACCCCCTCACGGACCCTCCATCAGCCATACTCCCAGCCTCAAGCCCCCGGCCCCCCAGCGCCCCAGCCTCCAGCCTCCAGCCTCCACCCAGGTCCCCAGCCCCAAGCCCCCAGCCTCCGGCCTCCAGCCACCAGCCACCAGCCTCCAGCCTCCACCCCAAGACCCGGCCCCCAGCCCCTAGCCCCCAGACTCCAGACTCCAGCCTCCAGACTCCACCCCAAGACCCAGCCCCAAGCCCCCAGGCCCCCAGTCCCCCCAGCCCCTAGCCCCCAGCGCTCCAGCCTCCACCCCAAGACCCAGCCCCCCAGCCCCAAGCTCCCAGCCCCCAGCCCCCAGCCTCCAGCCTCCAGCCTCCAGCCTCCAGCCTCCAGCCTCCAGCCTCCAGCCTCCAGCCTCCAGCCTCCAGCCTCCAGCCTCCAGCCTCCAGCCTCCAGCCTCCACCCTAAGACCCAGCCCCCAGCCCCGCTCCCAGCCCCAAGCCCCCAGCCCCAGCCCCCCAGCCCCCCAGGCACCCCTTGCCCACCAGGGCCCCCCAGCCCCCCAGGCACCCCTTGCCCACCAGGGCACCCCTTGCCCACCAGGGCCCCCTTGCCCACCAGAACTACTAGCCCGTTGGCACCATCATGTGTCTCTCTCTCATTCTCTGTCTGTCTGTCTGTCTGTCTGTCTGTCTGTCTGTCTGTCTGTCTGTCTGTCTGTCTGTCTGTCTGTCTGTCTGTCTGTCTGTCTGTCTGTCTCTTTGTCTGTATCTCTGTCTCTGTCTGTCTCTCTCTCTCTCTTTCTCTCTCCTGTGTCATGGGAGACTTCATGATGATGTTGATACTTGTACACCCTCACAGACACCCCCCAACCCCCCACCCCCTGCACCCTGCCACCCCTGCCCTCTCTTTTCTTCTGTGACTAAGGATACCCCTGGTGTTGATCGACAGTCTGATTGTTGGAGTCGAAATGTAATTCAGCCATGAAATAATACAAATCAAAAAACAAAAAGGATGTTAAGTGTGCGGAATCGTAACTCCGAAAACTACAGCATAGTTGGAATACCTACTCTGGCCACAATCCTACACAGTGCACCTTTAAGGGTATTACTGGCTGATTTATGGAGGGTTAACGTTTGCCCTCTAGGATAGTGGGACACGGACGCACGCACGCATGCATACACGCGCGCACGCACACACACACACACACACACACTTAAGACTGATGAATACTTTTAATAACTGCCTTTACAGTAGATTCACTCAAAAAGAACACTAGACCAACTTCAAGTGTTAGGCCCCTGGCTCTTTTGAAGACAGATAGAGATACAGTGAAACAGGTGATGTCTGTCACTCTGTTCACATAGTATAGGCCTACTGCATGCAGATATATTTTTCGTTGACGCATGTTGGGCCTTTTTTATACAGTACATGCAGGTTTAGCAATCTAAAATGGATATTTTAACCCTATCCAGATCGGGCGGGGGGGGGGGGGGGCTAAAAGTGCCCGCACCAACTTTGATGTCGTATAACTCCTGAATGACTAAAGCTATGAATACGAAACTTTGTGACTTTTCCTAGAATGAAGTTGGCTACAATGTGATACCAAAAGATTAGGTTTATCATTTGTGTTGTTGCCATGGCAACGGTTTTCTGACAGGTACGCCTGACCAAAAATCACTAATCTAAGCCTCATCATCATCACTTTTCATATTTGTTTACATTTTCATTAGCATCAGACACCCTTGTGAACATTTGAAGTGGTCTGATGCACATAATAACCAAAATTGATGTGCATTACCCAAGTTAAATGGAAAATACATTAAGATGACATTTTGGGCAATAAAAGCAGGAAATGACGTCATAATGACGTCATAATATCCAATAATGACACCAAACTGATGTCATTCATAGATCTTTGACTGAAGATCATCCCCTCCAAGTTTGGTGGTCATACACCATTCGGTTCCTAAGTTATGAGGGGGGGGGGGGTCAAAAGAGCCCCCCTCCGGTCCCAGGTATGCCAAAAAAGGCCGGTCTGGATAGGGTTAATAACACGGTTTTAAGTTGAGATTTGAAAAAAAACCGACCTCAAATGGATATGTGTAAGCAAGAAAAACCGTGGCCATGTCCTGGGAATATTGAAGAACGGTGTTCTACACATAGAAACAGAATATTCTGGAACATGTTTTAAACTGAATACTGATAATATTGCAAGTTGGAGTATTCTGTAACTGCACTCACTGTGTGTGTGTGTGTGTGTGTGAGAGAGAGAGAGACAGAGAGAGGGAGAGAGAGGGTGTGTGTCCTTGCTCGTTTCACCTTGTCTTTTTATGTTCTTCTCTCTTTGCGCGTGTGCTGATAAACTCAAACAAAGCTTGTCCCAACTTCTGTTTGAAACTAACTTTTCAGTAGTACAAAGGTCAAAAGTGTGTGTTTGTCTGCA
>NC_085869.1:10416585-10419085 GCF_034702125.1 Engraulis encrasicolus
GCAGGGGAGACCCCAGTCGTAGAGTGGATAGTTGCTCTGTAGTGGAGGAGGGTCTGAGACAGTGCTGCCTTGAGCGAATATCCCTCTGCCATGTGAGCACGCAGTCCATTTTTCAGGGATCGATTGAATCGTTCCACCCCGCCGTTGGCCTGGGGGTGGTAGATGGAGGTACGGATGTGAGTGACACCGTTGTTGGCGAGGAACGTAGTAAATTCTGAGGACAGAAACTGGGGCCCGTTGTCCGTGGTGATTGCGCGTGGCAGGCCCCAGCGGGAAAACAGTTGGTTGAGGAAGTCAATCACAGCTGCAGAGGTAACTGTACCCATGGGAGCCACCTCAGGCCACTTGGAATGCAGGTCATAGACAACCACGAGGAACCTCTGGTGGTGTGGCACGTTTGGCAGTTCCCCACAGATATCCAGCTGTAAGTGGTCCCATGGTGCAGATGGCCAGTCTATTGGCTGTAGTGGAGTTGGAGTGGGTAGCCCAGTCTTCCCGCTGGTGAGGCACGCATTGCAGTCGCGGGTGAGGTCCTCCAGTGCCCGGTCAATGGCAGGCCACCACACGGTTTCCCGGCACCTTTGCTTGATCTTGACAACGCCGAGGTGTCCCTGATGTGCCATCTGCAAGACACACTCTCTGAGGGATGCTGGAATGACAGCACGGACGCCACGGGCAATGCAGGCTTCACCCCAGCATGACAGTTCGTTCTTTACTCGATGGTACGGCTCCAGTTCTGGTGGGAAATGGGCGGGCCACCCATGTCTGATGTAGTCGCGCAGTCTGCTGAAGGTGGGCTCTGCTGCCGAGGCGGACTCCAGATCCTGGAGGGAAACTGTGTCTTTCAGGGGAGAGTGGACCAGGTGTAAAATCTCCTCCTCGTCCTCCGTGAAGACAGCAGAGCAGTGGACGGTGTCCTGTTCATCCGCTGGGGAGGGAGCCGGACAGTGGGTGGTGACCGGGCGGGACAGGAAATCTGCTACTACGTTGGACTTGCCAGGCATGAATTGTAGTTGGAAATCGTACTGCTGCAGGCGGTCTGACCACCTGTGGAGGCGGAGGGGCCTGTGTCCCCCTCCCGAGGCTGACATCAGGGTTGTGAGGGCCTGGTGGTCTGTACGTAGGGTAAAGGATCGTCCGTACAGGTACAAATGCCATCGTTCACACGCCCAGATGCAGGCAAGTGCTTCTCTTTCACCCACTGAGTATTTCTGTTCAGTGGGGCTTAGTGCACGGGAGGCGAAGGCTACGGGCTTCTCAACGCCATCCTGAAACTGTGACAGGACGGCGCCCAGGGCGACAGCAGATGCATCACAGGTGACTACTGTAGGGCACTCGAGTTGGAAGTGTGCCAGGACCGGGGAGGTGGTGAGGAGCTGCTTTAGGTCGTCGAATGCTGCCTGGCAGTCCGGGGTCCAGACCCAGGGGGCATCATGCTTGAGAAGCATTCTCAGTGGGGCTGTGACAGTGGAGTACTGTGGCAGGAACCGCATGTAATAAGCAGTCATCCCCAAGAATGAAGCCAGTTGTGAGGCTGTTGTTGGGGCGGGCACTGCACTGATGGCTGCGACATTGGACTGGAGAGGAGAAATGCCCTCTGCGGACACACGGAATCCGACAAAGTCGATGGCAGGTGCGGCGAACACACACTTCTCTGTGTTGAGGGTTACATGGTGGCGGCTGAGGGAGGCGAAAACACGCTCCAGGCGAGCATTGTGTGTGTCAGTATCCGGTCCATGTACAACTATGTCGTCTAGGAAGGCCACAGTACCGGGGCAGCTGGCTAGGATTGTGGACATAATTTTCTGGAAACAACTGGGCGCTGAACTGAGCCCAAAGGCCATTCTTGTGTAACGGTACAGGCCGGTGTGAGTGATGAAAGCAGTCAAATCCCGTCTGTCTGGGTGTAGAGGGATTTGCAGATAGCCCTGGCGTAAGTCGAGCTTAGAAAAGACCTTCGAGCCATAGAAGTGGGTGGTGAGTTCTTCTGTTGTCGGAAGGGGGTACTTGTCAGGTACCACTGCCTTGTTGACCTGCCGAAGGTCGACGCAGACTCTCAGGCCACCTGACTTCTTTTTGGCGATGACGAGGTTGGACACCCATGGGGAGGCATCGATGGGTTCTATGATGCCCTCACCCTGGAGGCGGGTGAGCTCCTGTGCAACGCCTTCCCGAAGTGCCAGGGGAATATGCCGGAGGTGCAGAACCACGGGAGGCACACTGTGATCCAGGAGTAGTTTGTGAGTGAATGCAGTGAGGCATCCAAGGCCGTCGAACAGTTCAGGCCGGCGTTGTTGCCATGGTGATGTCACTTGTAGTATCTGTGTTCCGCTGTTGTCATGTAGAGTAAAGCCCAGGCTGAGGAAGAGGTCGAGGCCCATGATGTTCTCGCCATGGCGCGTGATGTGGAATGGGAAGCGGTTCACAGACACAGAGGCATAGCGAACTGGGAGGTAGAGTAGACCGACAACATCAATTTTGCTACGGCCGTAGCCGCACA
>NC_085869.1:10426585-10436585 GCF_034702125.1 Engraulis encrasicolus
CTACCAGGGGTGCAAGCTCTGCGGGGGGTGAGTGCAGAGTAAGGTGTGTGTGTGTGTGTGTGTGTGTGTGTGTGTGTGTGTGTGTGTGTGTGTGTGTGTGTGTGTGTGTGTGTGTGTGTGTGTGTGTGTGTGTGTGTGTGTGTGTCTGTGTGTCTGTGTGTGTCTGTGTGTGTGTGTGTGTGTCTGTGTCTGTGTCTGTGTCTGTGTAGGAGCATTTGTACATGTGTGCATGTGCGTGTACGTGTGGGTGTGCATGCGTATGTGTGAACGTGCATACATGTTTGTGTGTGTGTGTGTGTGTGTGTATATTTCGGAGTATGTGTGATAGGTACCGATAAGTACAGTGAGGAGAATAAGTATTTGATCCCTTGCTGATTTTGTTGGTTTGCCCACTAATAAAGACATGATCAGTCTTTAATGTTAATGATAATATGTATTCTAATGTGGA
Source organism: Engraulis encrasicolus (assembly GCF_034702125.1). Taxonomy (NCBI): domain Eukaryota; kingdom Metazoa; phylum Chordata; class Actinopteri; order Clupeiformes; family Engraulidae; genus Engraulis; species Engraulis encrasicolus. The sequence continues at coordinate 10,427,034 of NC_085869.1, forward strand.
GAGACAGAATATAAAAAAATAAATCCAGAAATTAACTCTAAAGAATATATATTACATTACATTACATTACATTACATTACATTACATTACATTACATTACATTTCATTTAGCTGACGCTTTTATTCAGAGCGACTTACATTTGCTATTTTTTTTTAGGGTATTGGTTACAGTCCCTGGAGCAATGTGGTGTTAGGCGCCTTGCTTAAGGGCACTTCAGCCATGGATGCAAGTGTAGGGAGAGGTCAGGAGGGATTCGAACCTACAACCTCCAGATTGAAAGACCAACTCCCTGAATGTTGCGCCATGGCTGCCCCAAATATTAGTTGATTTATATTTCATTGAGGGAAATAAGTATTTGATCCCCTGCCAACCATTAAGAGTTCTGATCGCGCAGATCAAATGGCACTTTCAGTCAACTTGTTACCTGAAATGAACACACCTGTTAATAGTAATCTGCACAAAAGATGCATTGAATCTGCAGAATCAGTTCATAGAATCAGTCAATCAAACTAAACTCGCCAACATGAGACAGACCAAAAAGCTGTCAAAGGATGTCAGGGACAATTTTAGAACTCAACAAGGCTGAAATGGGCTCCTGGATATTAAGGAGCAAACTGTTGGTGCATTTCTTCCCAATTTTAGGACATACAAAATGATCATTAATCATCAATCTTAGGCCTGTCTGTGGTTCCATACAAGATTTGACCTTGTGGGAATTTAATAATCAGAAAAATAGAGATAAAGCACCTTAAAACTGTATGGGAGGATCTAGGAAATTATTTCAAGGCAGCTGGGACCTCAATCACTAAGAAAACTATTGGAAATACTTAATACCACAGCGGATTAAAATCCTGCAGTGCATGTATGGTACCCCTACTTCAGAAGGAACCTGTTCAGGCTCACCTGAGGTTTGCCAATGAACATCAAACTGGATTAGGATATGATTGGGAGGTGCTGGAATCAGATGACACCAAAATCAAACTGTTTGGCATTAAAGGGGTATGCCACTATTTTGGGGCTTAATACAGTTGAAATCGTTGGCCAGGGTTTATAAAGGTGGTAAAGTGTCTTATTTTTCATGTTAAGCGTTGTGGATCTATTGACTTTCACTAGCTTAGCGACATATTCCCTCTTTTAACTTGTCTTAAAGCAAGACAACGGCTTACATGAAAAGTAAGACACTTTACCAGCTTTATTAACCCTGGCCAACGATTTTAAATGTATTAAGCCTCAAAATAGTGGCATACCCCTTTAACAAGTTTACAAGTTACAAGTTTACAAGTTTATTTATTTGGGACAGCATATATTGCCAGCATTTAAACAAAAATGCTAAATATACAAGATTGTAGCCAAGAGGCTAATTTCCGTCTTTTGTCCCTTGACAGGTTTGATGTTCCTTAAAAAAACAAACAAAGTTAAAACAAAACTAAAAATACACAGTTATTGCACACAGTTGTTAAAAAAGAGAGTCAAAAATACAGACACATTTTAAAATATATAATACAAAATACAATTACAAAATACAATACCCAAATAAGTTAAACAGCTGCCAGTACTAACTATCTAAGATTATGTTGACATGATTGATTATCCAGTAGCCATAATTTCAACTGTTTACTGAAAGAGTTTAATGTTGGCAGTTCTCTAATTTTACTGGGAATTGTGTTTGGAGGAAGATAAATGCTGCCTATGATCCCAAGAACAACACCATCTCCAACATCATACATGGAAGTGGTAACATTATGTTTTGAGGTTGTTTGTCTGGCCAAGACACAGGACAACTTCACATCGTCAAGAAATGGATGGAGGGAGACATGTAAACATACAATGCTGCATGCCAACCTCTTTTCCACCACCACTAGACTGAAGGTGGGTCATGGATTGGTCTCCCAATATGATAATAATCCATAACATACAACCCAAGCAACGAAGGAGCAGCTCAAGCAGAAGCACATTAAGGTCATGAAGTGGCCTAAACAGTTTCCAAACATTAACCCTATGATAATCCTGTGAAGAGAAAAGAAGCTCCCATTTGCCAAGCTACAGTCATACAACTTAAATGATTTAGAGATGATCTGCAAAGAAAAGTGGACAATAGTCCTTTCTAATATATCCACAAACATTGTTATTAACTGAAAGAAACATCTGACCTCTGTACGAGAAAACAAGGGCTTTGCCACCAAGTATTTTGTCTTCTTTGACTAGAGGGGTCAAATACTTATTTTCCTCAATGGAATACAAATCAATTAAAATATATTCTTCAAAGTTATTTTCTGGACTTTCTTTTTTTGATATTCTGTCTCTCCATATTAGAATACATTTTATCATTAATATTATAGAATGATCATGTCTTTATTAGTGGGCAAATCAACAAAATCAGCAAGGGATCAAATACTTATTCTCCTCACTGTATGTAGTAGGTGTGTATTTTTTTTGGATACTATTGCCTCTAAATGTGTCACCGCTAAAAGAGTGAGGTATCAGCTGACACACGCACACGCACACACACACGCACACACACACACACGCACACACACACACAGACACACCTTACTCCTCGCACACCACCACCCACTGAGCTGATACCCATCCATTGAGGCAGGGATCCAACGCTAGCACGACTACATAAGGGTTAACGTTCGGCGAGAAGGTCGCTACCGTGGAATAGCAGCACGACAGAGAGAATCTTTAGACCCCGACGCGGAGCCGCTTATTATATGGATATACTTAAATGATTCACACATGGCGGGGACATTTCTTTAGGCCTATTTAATGTTAAGTCTAATATAGTTTTTAATGTCAAAAGATTGTTGCTGCGCAAAACAAAACAGTGCCGTTGTGGAACACAAGCCAGGACAACAGGTGTTGTCTATCACAGCAGCTGATTAGAGTCTCGTTGAAAAGTCGCTTTAGGCTTTAGCAGTGAAAAGTCTTGTTGCCATTGACAGCGGTCTGTTATAGACCAACCCGTCCGTTATCGAAAAATAACAGACGTGCGAACGTTGGGGAGCCCCGTTGAAATGAATGGAGCATTCGACCGATGACGTCACACCATATAATAAATACACAGTAACCCCTCACACACACTCACACACACACACACACACACACACCTTACTCCTGACACACCACCACCATTTAGAGGCAATAGTATCCAAAATATACACATCTACTACATACTTACCGGTACCTATCACACATACTCTGAAATACACACACACACACACATGTACGCACGTTCACAAATACGCATGCACACGCACACGCATACATGTACAAATGCACCTATACAGACACACGCACACGCACACGCACATGCACACACACACACACACGCACACACTAGGTTTAATAAGTGTGGATGGAGCAGCACCTGACGGGAGCACGGCAACATGAGTCATGGTAACCAGGATGAGGGCTCTTCTCTCCTGCTGTCGCTAAGGGGTGGATACCGACTAGCGACCGCGTCACCAGACACCAGCAAAACCTGAGACTGTAGACTTCTGTAGCCCACTGCTTCTCTCTCTCTCTGTCTGTCTAGCTTCACTTGTCTGTAGCTCTGTATGTCTCTAGCTCTCTATGTCTTTCTCCCCTTATATCTATGTCTCTCTCTTTGTATGTCCATGTCCATGTCTACTTTATGTCTATGAATACTGTATGTCTATGTCTTTCTCTCAATTCAAAGTCAAATTCAAATTGTGCTTTATTAGCATGACTGTAATGATACAATGTTGCCAAAGCATACAAATAACAAAACAAAAGTGTGAACATTTACAGAAGATCTGTTTGCGTGTTTGTGTGTGTGTTTGTGTGTGTGCATGTACGTGTGTGTGTGTGTGTGTGTGTGCGTATGTGTGTGTGCATGTGCGTGTGTATGTGTGCGTGTGTGTGTGCATGCATATGTATGTATGTCTTTCTCTGTCTCTCTCTCTCTCTCTCTCTCTCTCTCTCTCTCTCTCTCTCTCTCTCTCTCTCTCTCTCTCTCTCTCTCTGTCTCTCTCTCTCTCTCTCCCCCCGCCCTTCTCTCTCTCATTCGTTCTGTGTGTCTATATCTATGTCTATGTCTTCGCCTATGTCGGTATCACTCTTCATTTTTCATTAAGCCTACACTGTCTACACTGCTGTCACTATATTCTGGGTGTCTACCTCCTTGGTTATCTGTTTCTTTTACCATCTAATCTGTCTGACATCTTCCTCTTCTCTCTCTTTCTCTCTCTCTCTATTACTCTCTCTCTCTTTGTCTCTCTCTCTCTCTCTCTCTCTCTCTCTCTCTCTCTCTCTCTCTCTCTCTCTCTCTCTCTCTCTCTCTCTCTCTCTCTCTCCTCTCCCTCTCTCTCTCTCTCTGTCTCTCTCTCTCTCCTCTCCCCCTCTCTCTCTCTCTCTCTCTCTCTCTCTCTCTCTCTCTCTCCCACTGCTTCATGTTCTCGGCACCTACAGTATCCAGCTTGTCAGTCTTCAAAGCCCTCTGATTCACCCCACAGAACTCAGCTTAGTGTGTGTAACTGTACTGTGTGTGTGCAGTGTGTGTGTGTGTGTGTGTGGGTGTGTGTGTGTGTGTGTGTGTGTGTGTGTGTGTGTGTGTGTGTGTGTGTGTGTGTGTGTGTGTGTGTGTCTGTGTGTGTGTGTGTGTGTGTGTGTGTATGTGCGTGTGTGTGTATGTGTGTGTGTGTGTGTGTGTGTGTATGTGTGTGTGTCTGTGTGTGTGTGTGTGTGTGTGTGTGTTAGAGAGAGAGAGAGAGAGAGAGAGAGAGAGAGAGAGAGAGAGAGAGAGAGAGAGATAGAGAGAGAGAGAGCGCATGATGTCAGTGTGCATGTGTTCAAACTCTTTTCTAACCTGACACTGGCATCAAATCAGGCTGATACGGCATGAAATCACACACATCGGAAGTGACTGTCCCAGGAGATAAGGTTAACGCAGGAATCAGGATCATCAGGATACCATCTTTTCAACACACTTTGCCAATCAGGAAATCCCATCAGAGCGGTAGTGGTAGTGGCCAACGCTGGTATTTCATTTTTCATTACGCTTTCATTTTTGTTCAAAGCGATTTACACTAATTATTTTTCAGGGTATTGGTTACAGTCCCTGGAGCAATGTGTGGGGTTATGTGCCTTGCTCATGGGTACTTCAGCCATGGATGGAGATGTAGGGAGAGGTCAGGGGGGATTCAAACCTGGCTGCAACCCCTAGATTGAAAGACCAACTCTCTAACCACTAGGCCGGTAGTGTTATCACAACCTTATTAGTTGTCTCTCTTATAGCCTACAGCCGCACAGGGCCACTGGCAGCTCTCAGGATACGAAGAGTTCAGATGCAAAACCCCCTAAGTGCCTTTTCAGAAAATAATCTTAATTCATTTTTATTTAATATAAAGCTATCAAAATTGTATTAATTGTAATTGTAATTGTATAATTTTATTTATGTAATAGAACTATTTATAATGTATTATCAAGTACATGAATGTAAACCAAACCAGCAACGGGGTTCTCTGAAAATATAGAAGTGCAGGTCTTCAGAAATGGAGTTAGGGGGTTGTGCATCTGAACTCTTCATACATTCATCTGAAAGCCCCCCCCCACTCCATCCCCCCCAGTCCCACACATACACACACACACACACACACACATACACACTTTGTCTTTAAAATGGCTTATTCATGTCATGTCTATAAGCAAAGACAAAATCAGAGCTGAATTCTCTGTTTTCTACTTTAAAAAGTGAGCACATTCAAAAGACCACATAGTCTTCATCAGATACAGTATAACCAGCTTCCCATGTATAAGGTTACCATTGGAAAGCCTCGAATCTGCACTCTCAGAATCTACAGTATTATTACATTGCATTGCAATATTTGCATGGGCCTACTTGTGGCCATTTTCCCCCCTGTAGCTGGTCACATATGTAGTCACAGTACAGTAAAAGAGCTTCTATGGCTGATAGAGCAGCATGGTCAGCTGTAACACGCTGTGGTAAGCTACGTATGTAGGCCTATGTATAAACTATATCTGTATATGGTGCATGTGGTCCTGTGCAAGTGTGTAGGAATGTGCAATATTTGTGTAAGGATAGTGTGTGTGTGTGTGTGTGTGTGTGTGTGTGTGTGTGTGTGTGTGTGTGTGTGTGTGTGTGTGTGTGTGTGTGTGTGTGTGTGTGTGTGTGGTGTGTGTGGGGTGTGTGTGTGTGTGTGTGTGTGTGTGTGTGTGTGTGTGTGTGTGTGTGTGTGTGTGTGTGTGTGTGTGTGTGAGTGTGTGTGTGCGTGCGTGTGCGTGTGCGTGTGTGATGAGTGTGTGTGTGTGTCACCCCCAGCACTGCTTTTACTGGGGATTGGACACCAGCAGTCAGGTGCTCTCCCTTGTGCCTTTTACGGGTGGGTCTGATTTACACTATAATGTACTCTCCATGAGAATCTACAGTACTCTACAGTGTGTGTGTGTGTGTGTGTGTGTGTGTGTGTGTGTGTGTGTGTGTGTGTGTGTGTGTGTGTGTGTGTGTGTGTGTGTGTGTGTGTGTGTGTGTGTGTGTGTGTGTGTGTGTGTGTGTCTGCGTGTGTGCATGTGAGAGAAAGTGAGAGTCAGAGAGTGCGAGATGGCGAGAGAGAAAGACAGACAGACAGAGTTAATACAAGATAGCGGGAGAAGACCAGAGCTATTAGACCAATGTGTGTGAGAATTCGTGTGTGTACACGTGGTCATGTGCATACATGTGTATTAGTGACTCACCATTGATCCTGTGAGACAAACACAGTTGAAATCAGCCCCAGAACAGACAGCCCACCCCCCTCTACCTCCTTTCCTTAGATCAGTGTTTCCCAACCTTTTTTCTCACCCCCTTGCTGGTGCTCAAGACAAGACGCGCACCCCCAACCCAAACTTCTAAATGTGTATACATACTAAAAATATGATTTGAGTTATTAATTACAGTGATTCTTGCTTGAGACATTAATCAATACCTTAATGACTTTAAATGGAGACCAAAACATGTTTTAATTTGGTTTTGATGTGGCCTAATTATAATGTTTGCGAGCTGAATTTTGGTCACAACCTCAACACAAACAATATTTTGTGCACCCCCTGAAATCTCCGGTGCATCCCCAGGGGGTGCCTGCACCCCAGGTTAAGAAACACTGCCTTAGATGCAGCATTATGGTACGAATACACCATAAGCGACACACACAACGGAAATGAGGGCTGATTGGAGGGCTGGTGGGGCTTGGAGCTCTGGCTGGATGGGTTGGGGGCACTGGGGTGGATGGAGGTGTGTGTGTGTGTGTGTGTGGGGGCGGGGGTGACTGTGCTGGATACGGGGACTGGGCGGAGGGGCTGCAGCTCTGGCTGGTTGGGGTGGGGTGGGGGTGGGGGGGCTGCAGCTCTGGCTCGTGGGGGTGGGGGGGGCTTGGAGCTCTGGCTGGATGGGTTGGGGGCACTGGGGTGGATGGAGGTGTGTGTGTGTGTGGGGGGGGGGTGACTGGGCTGGATGGGGACTGGGCGGAGGGGCTGCAGCTCTGGCTGGTTGGGGTGGGGTGGGGGTGGGGGGGCTGCAGCTCTCGGCTGGATGGGGTGGGGGACGGGGCTGGGGGGGGCTGCAGCTCTCGGATGGATGGGGTGGGGGTGGGGGGGCGGCAGCTCTCGGCTGGATGGGATGGGGGCGGGGGGGCTGCAGCTCTCGGCTGGATGGGGGTGGGGGTGGGGGGGGCGGCAGCTCTCGGCTGGTTGGGATGGGATGGGGGGGGGGGGCGGCAGCTCTCGGCTGGATGGGATGGGGGACGGGGCTGGATAGGGGACTAGGCTGAGAGGCTGCAGCTCTGGGCTGGATGGGGTGGGGGGGGGGGGGCTGCAGCTCTCGGCTGGATGGGGTGGGGGTGGGGGGGGCGGCAGCTCTGGCTGGTTGGGGTGGGGTGGGGGGGCTGCGGCTCTGGCTGGTTGGGGTGGGGGACGGGGCTGGATAGGGGGACTAGGCTGAGAGGCTGCAGCTCTGGCTGGATGGGGTGGGGGACGGGGCTGGATAGGGGGACTAGGCTGAGAGGCTGCAGCTCTGGCTGGATGGGGGTGCTGAGCTGTATGGGATGGGGGGGTGGATAGGGGACTAGGCTGGATAGGGGACTAGGCTGGATGGAGTGGGGGGAGTGTGCTGGATAGGGGACTAGGCTGGATAGGGGACTAGGCTGGATGGGGGACTAGGCTGGATGGAGTGGGGGGAGTGTGCTGGATAGGGGACTAGGCTGGATAGGGGACTAGGCTGGATGGGGGACTAGGCTGGATAGGGGACTAGGCTGGATGGAGTGGGGGGAGTGTGCTGGATAGGGGACTAGGCTGGATGGAGTGGGGGGAGTGTGCTGGATAGGGGACTAGGCTGGATAGGGGACTAGGCTGGATAGGGGACTAGGCTGGATAGGGGACTAGGCTGGATGGAGTGGGGGGAGTGTGCTGGATAGGGGACTAGGCTGGATGGGGGACTAGGCTGGATAGGGGACTAGGCTGGATAGGGGACTAGGCTGGATAGGGGACTAGGCTGGATAGGGGACTAGACTGGATAGGGGACTAGACTGGATAGGGGACTAGGCTGGATGGAGTGGGGGGAGTGTGCGCTGGATAGGGGACTAGGCTGGATGGAGTGGGGGGAGTGTGCTGGATAGGGGACTAGGCTGGATAGGGGACTAGGCTGGATGGGGTGGGGGGTGTGCTGGATAGGGGACTAGGCTGGATGGAGTGGGGGGGGGGCTGGATAGGGGACTAGGCTGGATGGAGTGGGGGGAGTATGCTGGATAGGGGACTAGGCTGGATGGAGTGGGGGGAGTGTGCTGGATAGGGGACTAGGCTGGATAGGGGACTAGGCTGGATGGAGTGGGGGGAGTGTGCTGGATAGGGGACTAGGCTGGATGGAGTGGGGGGGGGGCTGGATAGGGGACTAGGCTGGATGGAGTGGGGGGAGTGTGCTGGATAGGGGACTAGGCTGGATAGGGGACTAGGCTGGATGGAGTGGGGGGAGTGTGCTGGATAGGGGACTAGGCTGGATAGGGGACTAGGCTGGATGGGGGACTAGGCTGGATGGAGTGGGGGGGGGGGCTGGATAGGGGACTAGGCTGGATAGGGGACTAGGCTGGATGGAGTGGGGGGAGTGTGCTGGATAGGGGACTAGGCTGGATAGGGGACTAGGCTGGATGGAGTGGGGGGAGTGTGCTGGATAGGGGACTAGGCTGGATAGGGGACTAGGCTGGATGGAGTGGGGGGAGTGTGCTGGATAGGGGACTAGGCTGGATGGGGGACTAGGCTGGATGGGGGACTAGGCTGGATAGGGGACTAGGCTGGATGGAGTGGGGGGAGTGTGCTGGATAGGGGACTAGGCTGGATAGGGGACTAGGCTGGATGGAGTGGGGGGAGTGTGCTGGATAGGGGACTAGGCTGGATGGAGTGGGGGGGGGGGGCTGGATAGGGGACTAGGCTGGATGGAGTGGGGGGAGTGTGCTGGATAGGGGACTAGGCTGGATGGAGTGGGGGGGGGGGCTGGATGGATAGGGGACTAGGCTGGATGGAGTGGGGGGAGTGTGCTGGAT
>NC_085869.1:10444085-10454085 GCF_034702125.1 Engraulis encrasicolus
CTCTCTCTCTCTCTCTCTCTCTCTCTCTCTCTCTCTCTCTCTCTCTCTCTCTCTCTTTCTCTCTCTCGCTCATTCACCATCTTTCCCTCAATCACACCTCCTTTCCTCTGCCCTCCTCCCTCTCCTCCGGCTGCAACATGATCTCCAAAAATTCCGTGCTCGTGGACACGGATGTTAAGGACACAAAATACGTGTCCAGGAGCACAGATTTTGCCAAAATTCCGTGCTCCTGGACACAGAATTATTTTCCGTGATGGATACACAGAAGTGTTCTCTTTATACTACCACATCTCTATGTTTCCACAGTCTTGTGTTTTCTCAGGATTTTTCTAAATTTTCTTAATATTTTTGCTATAAAAAAAACATTTCTTACTGACAGGTTAGGGTTAGGGATTGTCTCGGTCTGGGCACACACATTCATTATATGAATTTGATAGCCTAGCAACCAACTGGAAAAGGTATTTCTCAAAAATATGTCTTTAATGACAGGTTAAGGTTAGGGAATGTTTTGGTCAGGGCACAACTTATTGCTATAGCATTATTTTGTTTAGGATTAGCATTTGGGTCATTCCACGCCAAATCTCCGAATCATCCCGCACGACCATCTCAGATTTGGCAGAAAAAAATCAAGGAGGTTCACAAACGTCCCAATAGGAAAAGTGCAAAATTATAGCTCTCAATTCCTCATAGTTTTGTCATTAAAAATGTTTTTGTCAGGTACCCCCCTGACTCATTTGGAACAGACTTCTCAGAGAGCCCACTTTCAGAGTGTTGTATCTAAAAAACTACTTTAAGTAGGTCTTTGTGAATTTCAAGGGGTAACATTTGGAACATGTACTTGTGAAATGTGGATTTTCACATATCCTATGGTCATTTACCACCATTTTCTGGGGGCTTAAAGTTGCTTGAAAAATTCTCACCTTTGAATTTGTGGGCATCTTTGAAGGACTGTGGTAAGCACAGTTTTAAAGACAGAGGTTTGATATGGACACTGTATGTTCCCAACCATTCTGTGCATGTTGTGTTGAAAGACTGATCTTCTGCGATGAACAGTTTAGAAGATATGAAGTCTTTAAAATGGAAAAACTGAAACTTGGTGCCATCTTTGCCACGTTATTTAAAAAAAATGTCACAACTCACCACCGTATTATCAACAGTTTTGGAAAGATTAGATGTCTGTTCTTAACATATCCAAAAACTGGGATGGTATTCTGCCTCATTTGGTCACAATGATTTTTTAAAAACCCACTGTTGTGTGACTTCCACTGCTCCTATGAAAATCTGATATTGGGGGGCAACTTTGCCATGCTATACAAAAACAATGACAGCAATCACCACAATGAACTGAACAGTTTTGGAAAGATAGGATGTCTGTTTGTACGATATCCAAAAACTGGGATGGTGTTTTGCATCAATGTCTTGTAATGACTCTTGAAAAACCCTTTGCTGTTACATCAGCAGCTCCTGTGAAAATGCCTAAGTCACATGAATTACCAGGGGCGGAGCTATAGGGGGACAAGCAGGGCATTTGTCCAGGGCCCTCCTGAATTTGTGGTAGGGGCCATATCATGACCTTTGCAGACTTTTGGGTTCTTATCTATTTGGGCTGACACAGTGAATGACAGGCAGTTTGACTTGGGCATTTTTGATACAAGAAATGTGACTTGAGTATTTTTGAAGCACACAATAAGAAACAGTTGAGTGATTTATATACCATTATTATATTTATTTTAGCTTTTAGGTAACTAAATGTTTTGGTAACTAAATGTTCGTGAATTAAAGGTTATGGCCATGTGTTTAAACCTCAACACTGTAGGAGTTAACATTTTGCTATTATACCATAAAGTAAGTCTTGAATTGCAGTAGTGATAAATTAATTGAATCATTCTGATTGGTAAAGTAGCATTGTTAAGACATAGTCTTGATACAGGATGTTTGCCAAACTTTATTTCAAGATATGTTTTTTTTAAAAAACAAATTTCTTTTAGCTGTTAAGATATTCTGATTAAAAAATAATGAAGAAAGAAACACAGCACTGATATTACCATTTACTTCATTTTAATCTTGTGACATTTCGGGGAACCCTGGCCCTTCCTCATACATGGCTATATTACTTCTAGTCCGGGAGCCGTGGGGTTGAACCCAGATTTCTTTGATAAAGTTTTTTTTTTTGCTTTATCTGATAGATTTTAGGCAAGTCTTCAAGATTTCAGACGATGCCCGGTGATATCCCTTGAGCATTTCCAGATTTTGATCCTTTATTGTCCCATAAATGCAAATTATGACAAAAAACTTAAGACACCTAATATTACTGTGAATAATGTTACAAAATGTACCAAATTGCTTATATTACCTGAAAAACATTCACATTGGACTGCCTTAACACTGCCCTTATTGAAACAAACCCAATATGGGGTAATAATTAACCCTTTCATAACAGCAATCCCACAAATAAGGCGAGACACTGTAGGTGAATAGGGTATTTTTTTTACTTGCAGATATCAATATGAAACTTTATCAGATGATTACTCGTATGAATTGGAGAAATAAATGTATTACAAGTTTTCTACATTTTATGTTTAAATATGCTAATTAGGCTATTATCTAATTAAATATGCACTAATTTGCATATATTTTGATGCAATGAATCTGACCACCTGAAAATGCCAGCTTCAAAAGTCCTTTTTATTTTTTTAATATCGTACATACAAGAATATTTACTGTGGTTAATTGTGGCTATCTCCTTTTGTTATCCAGGTACAGAGAAAATACTGCTAATAACCTTAAAAAATGTGATTTCGGCCTATTTTTATGCATGTAGTTATATAAATCAGGTCATGAATGACAAATCAACAAATGCCTCAGTAAAAACATTCACAACATTGCTTAGAATAAGACTGTAAAGTATGGAACGGATTGTGCATTATGAGATCCTGCATAACATCACATCATGACAACATACATGACAACATCGCCGGTAGGTAGCCTACCACAAATAGCCAACATAAAAGAACCCCCCCCCCCCCCCCCCCCCAAAAAAAAAGAACAACAGAGTGTGGGGGTAACTGGTGAGTAGTTGTTGGCTGTTCCAAAAGATGAGTAAAGAAATGACATACAGTGCCATGAGAAAGTTTTGGCACCCTTTTCGAAAATCATTACATCGGTTTATTTCTCGTTGAACTTTTAAAGTAGCAACTTATGTTGTGGAAGAATTTTCATAGGTGTTATAGATAGAATTTTATGTGGATTTGAACAAAGATAGGCGTGTGCATAAATATGGGCACCCCAAAGAAGGTATACCATTGATATGAAATAGAGCTCACCTTTGCCGCACAAACTGGTTTTAATGACTTTGTAATCCCTTCAGTCACCAAGACAGACATGATTGGTCATTAAAATGTTATTTATCATACACAATTATAGACGAGGCTTGTCCTAAGTTCTGTCTTGGAGAGTGGAATATGGTGGGCTCTGAACAAACTGTAGTTTGTTGAAAAATAGTTAAAAGGGCATGGCTAAAGGATGGTAAGAATTGTAACAGGCACACTACAGAACAACTCCATAGAATTACAAGACCATAGCTGCTGATAGTGCAGACTTAGACATGGGTCCTTCTACGTATACTTTTCACAAGGCAAAAGCTCATTGGATGGGTGACGAATAAAAAGGCTTTCCTGTGTATCCATCAGAAATAAGTTGTTAAACGTATGCAGAAAGCTTATCTGGACAAGCTAAAAGCAGTTTGGGAAACCATAGTGTGGTCAGATGAGACTGAGCTAGAGTTATTTGACCTTAACAATGGGAGGTGGACATGGCAAAAAATGCACCCATAAATTCTATGACCTCTGGTCTAAAGCACACCCTACTATAGGTCTGTGTGGATAGTATACACACTGTAAAACTTATTACAGTTAAGGGCCTCACTAATTCTATTCAAATAGCATATTTTTCAAAAACATGTTCAAGTGTCAGTTACAAAATTAGAGCTGAGCAGAGTTTGGACTTTCCGGCAGGAGAGTGTTGATCAAAATTCAGCAATGAGTTAATGCAAAGCAACAAGTACAATGTCTTGAAATGGTCATACCAATCTTGAGATAACACCATCATTGAAAAAGAATGAATTTATTTGAACCAGGATGTCTATAGAAGACAGATGAGTAATCTGACTGAATTAGAGGGGTTCTGGATAGAATAATTGGCAACTATTTAGTAGCACCAGGCAGTTGAAACTTGTCTTCTTGTATAGCCAGTATCCAAAGGCCATTAGATCAGCAAAGGTGAGCTCCACTTCATATTAATGGTATACCTTCTTTGGGGTGCCCATATTTATGCACACGCATATTTTTGTTTAAATCCACATAACATTCTTTCTATAACACCTATGAAAATTCTTCCACTGCTGAAATGTTTCTCTTTCCCTACAGTTTAACATATGTTAAAAGGAAGTTGCTACTTTAAAAGCTCAACGAGAAATAAACCGATGTAATGATCTTCCAAAAGGGTGCCCAAACTCTCATGGCACTGTACATCCAGTGTATCCAGACTGGTATTGAATGATCACTTAAATCCATAAAGCCATCAAATAAGATCTGTACATGCATTTAAATTTACACGGAAAGACCTATATACACTGCAACATACAGTACCGCACGCTCAGAGAGAGAGAGAGAGAGAGAGAGAGAGAGAGAGAGAGAGAGAGAGAGAGAGAGAGAGAGAGAGAGAGAGAGAGAGAGAGAGATCTAAACATAGGAAAACAGATATACATTATATATACTGTTGAGTCAAAAAATTAAGTCAATCCAGTGTATCCTGACTGGTATTAAATGATCACTTGATTCCCATTCTTTTTTCCCCATACCACCAACCTTGTATGTGACATGCTGATACTGTCTGGAATGCCATAACATGCCGACACAAAGTTAGTGGCCTCACTGGAAAGTTGTTGGAATGGTGCCAGCACATTACCAATTGATGTCAAGTGATATCCAGCTTTGGGAGCGTACCAATGTTCCCACGCCCCATTGGTCCCACAGCCCATTGGTCCCACGGCCCACTGGTCCCACAGCCCATTGGTCCCACGTCACTAAGACTTTTTTTCATTATTTAGGCCCATTGGTCCCACAGCCCATTGGTCCCACAGTCCATTGTTCCCACAGCCCATTGGTCCCACATTGCTTTTTTATTTGAATTTTTAGGCCCATTGGTCCCACGGGACTCACTAGTTCGACGCCCTTTCGGTACTTACCGCTTACGTCATACGACCCTAACCCTAACCCTAACCCTAAACCTAACCCTAACCCTAACCTTAACCCTAAACCTAACACTAACCTTAAATCGCTGGTAAATTGATTACCATGTGAAGTACAGAGAGGGCGTCAAACTAGTGGGTCCCTTGGTCCCACAGCCCATTGAACTGTTTGTGATGTGGGACCAATGGACTGTGGGACCAATGGGCTGTGGGACCATTGGGCCTAATTTTGAAAAAACGCAAAAGTCTTAGCAATGTGGGACCAATGGGCTGTGGGACCAATGGGCCGTGGGAACATTGGGCTGACCCCCCAGCTTTTAGGGTCTTGATAACAGAGCCTTTACCAATACCAAAATAGGATGCCGCAGTGTCACACCCTGACATGGCATGGGCTGGTAAAAGGTCAATTACAATGTCATTTTATGGGTTTACATTTTTAATTCTATCTCTTTCCATGTTAATACGACCACCACTGAAATTATGTACTTTGTAGGCAAACAAATAATCAGCCAAAAATTATGTAATTATTACTTACAATTTTTATTTTGTGTTACAACAGCACAGGAAGAGTAAATAGCAATGTATGAAATGGTGAAATTCTGTGTTGAATCAGTAATCCTTTCTGGGTATGTCTAAGCTGACACCACCAATATTCGCCTAAATGTTACATATTTCTGCTTGACAAACAGCTAGTTATGTAATTGTCTAAAATTTATTTGGTACGAGGACACTTTCTCCACTCTGATGTGGCAGGCCTACCACCCAGAATGCTCTATGGTTAATCATAGTGCAGTTATGAAGCTGTCAAAAGCTTGTGGGCTATGGCTGCAGCGAAATCAACATGAAAGGGTTAATATCTGAAATTGGCACATCACCCACTCTTATCCTGATGGGTAAGTGTTGGACAACTACAAACAGCAAAACCAAACAACCCACTATGAGATATAAAGCCACGTTTGGCGAAATGTTGGCCTTTGTGTCTCCGACTTGGAAATTGGGCTTTTTGGGTGAATGCCCCGCCCCCAAACATGCATGACCCCACCCCCACTGATGTCCATACCTCACCACCTGTTCTTATACACATCCCACCATGTAAACAAACACAAAATAAGTATGGTATAGAGTATTTGGTCAGCATAACATGAATTGGGAGCCAAAGACTGTTGTAATCTATGGCTGCAGCACATCAAGCATAAAAGGCTCAATATCTGAAAATGCTCAAGGGATATCACCGGGCATCGTCTGGAATCTTAATAGGTACATCTTAGGCAACCACAAACTGCAAAGAAAAAAACTTTATCAGACGAAACTGGGTTCGGCTGATATTTGGCTTTTGGCTGCCGGACTATTCAACACATTTCAAATTTCACCTGACTCCTGCAACTTTGCTCTGTTGATAGGGCTGCATATCAGTTGATTAAACACACAGACCTTTGCCATGAACCAATACAATGCGCTAGGTTCCTCGGTCATGGTTAGGACTGGGGCGGGGCCAAGTTCTATGAACAGGTCACCTTTGTCATGGTTTTTTTGGGGGGGTGGGACACTTTTATTATCATGGAGAAGAGAAAAAAAACAGTGATGATGCAAAAGGAGGAGACTGTTCGTAAGGAGGTAACCTGACTAAACAGCTGTCCTGCCCCTCCAATCACCATGACTGATCTACCCTGAGCATGGTGCTAGACCACTGCAATACTATCTAAATGCTCACTGAGGGACAATTCTGTCACAGAGCTAAGCAATGCAAGCATCATTGTATGATGTTCTACATTAACTCTGATGAGTTTGCACAAATGGACTTACATGTGTACATGGAGTGCAATACAAACCAAATGTGGAAAAAAATAATTGTATGATAAATGATAATATCTCAAACACAATCCAAAACAATCCACAGCAGACCTTAGAACTTCACCAAAGTTGGTAAATAAGTTATTAAAGATTGATGTGAATTGTAATAAAAAGCATTGAGATGTAGTGATAGTCAGGATATACTTGTTTCAAGATCTACAGGGATGTTTCAGTGATTCAACATTTCATCACTTTATTCCGGTATTTGGTTTTCAGTGCCTAAAGATGAAGTTTACACACGTCTATAACCTTTGATTTACTGAAATGTAGTTTCAGGAAAAAGCTGAAAAAAAACTCTGTCAACAGCCACTTTTACTTTTTTGCCGTATTATATTGAGTGTGTCGAAAATGCTCAAGTCAAATATCTTGTATCAAAAATGTCTGACTCAAATTGCTCAAGTCATTCACAGTGGCGGAACAATTGTACATAGGGCCTCATGGCAAATACTGGTAGATAGGGCCCCCGTGTAGCCTGCAAAGATCAGAGCAGGGGCCCCACCTCAATAGAGCAGCAAGCTGAAGATGTCACACAGCCGTTTTTACAAGTCCATTCTTTAAAAAATGAGACAGAGCACCACCCCAGTTTTTGGATATGTTAAAAACAGACATTGAGTCTTTCTAAAACTGTAAATGTCATAGTGGTGAGTTCTGTGATTTCTTTTGTATAACATGGAGAAGATGCTTCTAATATCAATGTTTCATAGGAGCTATGGAAGTCACCCAACAGTGGGTTTTTGAAAAATCATTGTGACCAAATGAGGCAGAATACCATCACAGTTTTTGGATATGTTAAGAACAGACATCTAATCTTTCCAAAACTGTTGATAATATGGTGGTGAGTCGTGACATTTTTTTTTAATGACATGGCAAAGGTGGCACCAAGTTTCAGATTTTCCATTTTAAAGACTTCATATCTTCTAAACTGTTCATCGCAGAAGATCAGTCTTTCAACACAACATGCACAGAATGGTTGGGAACATACAGTGTCCATATCACACCTCTGTCTTTAAAACTGTGCTTACCACAGTCCTTCAAAGATGCCCACAAATTCAAAGGTGAGAATTTTTCAAGCAACTTAAAGCCCCCAGAAAACGGTGGTAAATGACAAGAGGATAAGTGAAAATCGACATTTCACAAGTACATGTTCCAAATGTTACCCCTTGAAATTTGTAAGGACCTACTTAAAGCAGTTTTTTGGATACGGCAATCTGAAAGTGGGCTCTCTGAGAACTCTGTTCCGAACGAGTCAGGGGGGTACCTGACAAAAACATTTTTAATGACAAAACTATGAGGAATTGAGAGCTATAATTTTGCACTTTTCCTATTGGGACGTTTGTGAACCTCCTTGATTTTTTTCTGCCAAATCTGAGATGGTCGTGCGGGATGATTCGGAGATTTGGCGTGGAATGACCCATTTGGTATGTATTTTCTAATGATAGAGTTAACACAGTGCTGTGGTAATAGCCTATAGAAAGCCCTTCCGTGTGCCCATCACGGAAAACAATTCCGTGTCCAGGAGCACGGAAAACAAGTCTGTGTCCAGGAGCACGTCATTTTGGAAAATTCTGTTCTCCTGGACACGGATTTCGTGTCCTTAACATCCGTGTCCACACAGTAAATTGTGTAGTGTTAAAATAACACTTAAAGAGTTAAAATTAACACTGTTCTAGTGTCTATTTGGTCCTGCTCCAGATCAGTGTTAANCACTGGTGTTAGATTTATGGTGTTAAGCTAACACTATAAAGAGTAAAGCAGTTTCGGGGGGCACCCTACCCCAGAGAGTCATGTTTGGTTATTTTTCCGTTCTCACTTGGTTGGCAGGAAAGTTTAATTTTCGTTCCTAGAATGTTATATGTGTAGTTCCCATTCCGTTCCCTTATTGTTCTCTCACCGTCACTTTATTCCTGTTCATGTCATGTTTGTTCCCTTGCCATTCCCATATGGTTCCCTTAACCTTGTTGGTTGCATATTTGGTTCCTTAGACATGCTCCTGATGTTCCCCCAACCTTGTTTATTATTATGTGTTTTGGTCCTGCCCCACTATCTCTCACCATAGTTGAGGTACCCTGATCATGGTAATTAAGCACCTCCCATCCTCCACCATGACTGAAACACCCTGCGCCTGGCATCAGTTTGCCACACTGCTCTCTTAAGATAATGTTTAAAGTTGCTGAAAACATGTATGATGTCTATATTTTATATATCAGTCAATACTATACTGCACCACAATGTGAGAGAAATTTCAGCTGAGCATGTATGAACACAATCTAGTGGGGACTAATACCAAATGTTTTCCTTAATGAAGTTTAAAATATAGCTATACCATCTACATTAAGTGCACAATGGAGCAAGCAATGTAACATGTGCTTTCACTGACTAGCTCACATAGCAAGGCACAAGATGTAGCTAACAAATGCCATAAGCCAAAAGCGCCTTTAGCTTGCTTGCAAACATCAAGTGCACAATGGAGCAAACAATGTAACATGTGCTGTTACTGACTAGCTCACAAAGCAAGGCACAAGATGTAGTTAACAAATGCCATAAGCCAAAAGCGCCTTTAGCTTGCTTGCAAAGCAGGTAAACAAGCGCTATGCTGTGCCATGCTGACCAGCCAGCAGGCAGGCAGGCAGGCAAATATTTAAAGCACTGTGACAGTCCAGGTTTATATACAGGCTCAAGAGTACCATGTGACCAGATTGATTAGGAGTTTTTCAGGTGCAAGCAATTGAGTCATGATATACCAGCCCTAAGTAATTAGGTTTGGCCAGGCGCTGATGGACAGATTGGTTGTGAGGGGCCTGCTTGTTACCGGCAAAGGTGTAACAAGTTCTCAAGTTATTTCTTTCACTCAACACATCTTTTGTGTGATGTTGTGTGCACAGCCAAACCTTAGATCAACCC
>NC_085869.1:10466585-10472549 GCF_034702125.1 Engraulis encrasicolus
CGCCCCCTTGGCCCAATCACAAGCCTCCCAATGCCCCCTTGACCTAATCATAAGCCTGACAACGCCCCCTTTAGTATTACAAATTGAAAAGGACTAATGCCCTTCAATAGCAACGTATCACCACCCCCTTTCAACGGTATCCTTCTCAAGGCCCCCCTAAAGCTCCCTAACGCCCCCTGTCAGTGTTGTAGTCTACTTTTTTATAGTGGGTATACTGTATATTTGAGCATTTTTTGAAGTGGGTATACTGTATATATTTGTGCTATTCAAAACATTGGATCAATCAATTTTAAGTGGGTATACTGAAATCCCTGAAATTTAGAAGTGGGTATACTCCGTATACCCGCGTTCTACGTAGAGTACACCACTGCCCCCTGTGTGCGTGCTGTACCGCCCCCGTTGAGAAACACTATTCTACTCCTTCTGCTCTGCAGCTGGCCTGCTGCTCAGCTCAGCACAGCCCTGGCTACAGTACACCTCTGATTTGCTTTGGCCTGCGCTCAACTCCCTCTGCTGATTAAGATTCATTCGCCTCAGTAAGTCAAGCACAAAATGAGTTGAGCAGGCGCAGCCCAGCGCAGGAGTTATTTTTAATGCTCATTGTCACTTAATGTGAGCCAGAGTGCAGTAGGAGGAGTGGACTTCAGGCCATCAGCAGTGTTGTGGAGTGGAGTGGAGAGGAAGGTAGCCTGCCTGGCTATTGTGACTGTAAATCTCTTTTGCCTCTCTTCCACTGCCGGTTTTCTGGTGGGCCTACAGCTCGACATCAGCGTGACTCGGCTGCCACTTTTTACTTTTCTAATAGGCACGTCACAGCTCAATCGTGAAACAAAAAATGGCCACTGAGTCACGCTGTGTAGAGCTGTAGGCCTACCAGGAAACCGGCGGTGGAAAAGAGGCATTTGAGACTTCAGTCTGGCCAGGCAAATCATCTTCAACATTTCTCTGCAGGAGATGCAAAGGGCGTGCCTAAGCTCAATTACTGGGCAAATAGACCGGCCGTGACGAGATTCAAGCGACAGAGAATCGCTTCTGTGCAGTAAGAACAATACGAGCGATTGAAGCGACTAGAGTATGTCTGTTAAAAGCAGACTGCAAGCATTCCAACATTCCCATTGGCTATGGTGGCTGTTGACCGAACCGCGGCATAGCTAATTTGCATAATATTCCCAGGAAAATACAAACTGACGCTCTCGTCGCGCGAATTGCCTGTAGTGGCCCGAATCCCTTTTGTTGTGTGACTCAATACAAAGTCTATTACTTCTGTCGCTCGCCTCACTCAGGTCGCGGCCGGTGTATTCATGCGGTCAGACCATGCCATTCCTTCACACACTTGTGAACTGAACTGGTGCGTCATTGTTTTAACCCACATATACGCTGCATTCAGGTTCTTGAGATTTGAGCTGTTTTATTAAAAGTGTGGGTAAGTTAGAGCTGAATGAACACATTCTAAGGCAAAACGAGAGTCCTAGTTTTTAAATGCAACTCATGTTATGCTTGTATGTGCTTCGGAGGATGAGATATTTAGGATTTAATAGGTAGAGGGCACCCTTTCCCAAAAAGGGCTTAGGACAAAATGGGTTAAACATGGGCCCCATCAAGCCATCAGAAATTCTCCCATTTTCAGGGGAAATTGAAATGTGAAATTCTGAGTGGACAGGATAAATTGTAACATCAGATCAACACAACAGGCAAGACTTAAGGGCCACAAAGGAACAAACAAAACATATACTAAACAAGGAAGCAAACAACCATTGTTAGTGCACACAGCCTTCCAGTGTTGGTCCTGACACAAAGTCATCCAAAAAACAAGTCCGACAGGCGGACAAAGATGCGTCCGTCTATGCAGAGGGGCCCTGGGAGCTCTGCCGCCTTCTGGACACAGGAGGGAATTAGGTAACACTTAGTTAAGTCTTACTGGGAAGTACAATTTAGAGAATGCGTTTCAGACAGACGGACAGACAGAGTGACAGACGGACATACCCTCTTATAGACATGCGAGGACGCATCTAAAAATTTCTCATACTCTTATCTTGAGCTACTGCTCAGGGAGTACTAATACAGAGGGTATACTTGGTCAGACTCAAGTCTAGAAGGAAATTGTTGTCGCAATGGCCAGGCTTAGTGCAGGGGGAAAACGTTACTGTACAGTATCCAAGCTCAAGACCCCTGCTCTCTCTTTTCTCCATTTCCTGGACATGTTTGTCTTTCTGCAGGAAAAAAAATACTTTGAGTGATGTATGACCATGCAGGATAATCTGATTTTGATAGCTGTAGTTTTTTTTGTCCTGTATTCGCTTTTGCTGCTGTTGTTGTGAAAAAAAAACATTAGTAGAGAGAGACGATGGCTTCAGGTTCTATCTGATGAAGCCAGCCTAGAGAGAGAGAGAGAGAGAGAGAGAGAGAGAGAGAGAAGAAATAGTTACACAGTTGAGTGAGTTTAAAACAAAGTTCAACCGCGGATTTATAATTTAGCAAAAAAAGAGTTCTCTACATTGACTATTCCTGAGAACTGAAAACTGCACCGATTTGACCTCTCCCCCTTTGTTCTGTTAAATACACGGTGGGCAAAAAGCAGAAAGAAAATGTGTGTGTGTGTGTGTGTGTGTGTGTGTGTGTGTGTGTGTGTGTGTGTGTGTGTGTGTGTGTGTGTGTGTGTGTGTGCATGCATGTATGTGTGTATGTGTTCGTGTGTGTGTGTGTTTGTGCGTGTGCATACGCGTGTGTGCGTGTGTGTGCGTGTGTGTGCGTTTGTGTCTCATTTCTCTAACTGTATATTGATCTGTGATAACAGTGAGACAGAGAGAAATACTTGATGCTTATTATTATTCATTCTGCATTCGGTTCATGCTGCGTTGAGAGATTCCCCATCTCCCTCCTCTTGTGTCTCCAAACACCTGTAGATCTGATCAGCCAGTGTTGCATTAAACATTCATACTTGAACCATACACACATCCACAACCCACGCTTTAAAACAATAACAACATCTTTTGTATGTTTAAGTAGAGATGCACCGGATCCTGATTTTTAGGATCCTGCCGGATACCGGATCCACTGCTTAAGATCCTGCCTGATCCGGAACCGGATACCGGATCCTACGAAAGGGTTGAAACACATAGCCAACTCGCACACGTGGGCCCTTTTTATTACGTTGGCGCAAACTATTTTTAAGACTCATTGGCTTACTGCCACACTGCCTTCAACGGCCACTTCTAAAGGGCTCTCACTCCATGCAGCGATTGGGGTTGTGAAAGACTGACTGAAAAGACTAGGCTACGTAAAAAGTAGAGATGCCCGAGATCCTGATTTTTAGGTAACTGCCGGATACCGGATCCACTGCTTAAGATCTTGCCGGATCCGGATAGTCTGAAAAACCCTATTATTCTGCCGGATCCGGAACCGGATCTTGGATCCTGTACATCTCTAGTTTTAAGTTTTTTTTTCTTTCTTTGGGGTGAGAGAGTATGAATGGGATTGTGTGCGTAGCCAATGTTCTGATTCACTAAAATTGATATTCTGCAGGGAATTGCTATCTCAAGCTGCACGGTTAAAGGTAGAGGGCTTGGGTAATTTCTTCTTTCTTTTTTTCTTTTCATGCTTTTATTTTTGAGAGGACACAGTTGAGAGATGGATGGGAAATTAATGGGGAGAGAAAGTCAGGGAAGGATGGCCTATGAATTGGCCAGGAATCGAACTGGGGTCATCGGCATAGTGGACCAGTGCCCTATCACCGCAGAGATACACCAGCGGCGACGCGATTCAAGCGACAGAGTGTAGCAGCAAGCGATACGAGAGATTGAGGAGACTAGAGTATGTCCGTACAGGCAGAAGGCAAAGCATTCAAGCATTCCCATTGGCTGTGGTCACTGACCTCTATACAGTCATTGGCTGTCGCGGCTTGTCGCCGAACCGCGTCATAGAAAGTTGAAAAGATTTCAACTTCAAATTGTCGCGCTCGTCGCGCAAATCGCTCTAGTCTCCAGAATCGCTTTTGTCTCTCGACTCAATACAAAGTCAATTACTTCCGTCGCTCGACTCGCTCAGATCGCCGCTGGTGTATCTCTGCGGTCATTAGGCCATGGTAGGGCCGGCTTGGGTGGTTTTTTGTCTGCTTTTGTTGTATACATTACTTCTGTATATCTTCTGCAGCTCCCAGTTTTACAGTTTATTTCCGTATTTCTATTTATTCATTCATTTATTGATTTATTTTTATCTTGCATTCTAAATTGCATTTTTTTTTTTCAATATTTTTTGCGTGTATTGTATGTTTATGTGCACTCTTGTGTACGACGCAAACACACCACTGCAATACAATGGAATGCAAAGACACTGCCAACTATCTAGCTTAGACATCATTCTTTTTATATACATCTCTACTTTTGTTGTACAATTGTGTGCACTCTTGTGCCTGCCAGTGCTAAAATCACTCTCTCATTGTACTTCCTCCATCACACTGTTGTTCTGTTGCTCTACCTAGTTTAGATGTTTGTTCTTTTAAATAAATAAATAAATCAACATTGTTTTGCAATTATTTTACATTTGTCTGCACTCTCATGCCTGTGCAAAGCGCTCTCTCATTCTTCCTTCCATCCCCGTCCATCGCACCGCACTGCACCGCACTGTTGCTTTGCAGCAACACATCCGTCTATGTGATTATTTAAACTGGTGCCAGCAAATGACTGTGACCCCTTTAATTTGGCCCTGTGGTGAGGGCCCCCTCCAATTCTCCACAATCCCTTTTAACGCAGAGAGGCAGGAGAAAAGAGGAGAGGCGAGAGAGAGAGAGAGAGAGAGAGAGAGAGAGAGAGAGAGAGAGAGAGAGAGAGAGAGAGAGAGAGAGAGAGAGAGAGGCAGGAGAAAAGAGGAGAGGCGAGAGAGAGAGAGAGAGAATAAAGTGGCGAGGGAAAGCAATGTTGTTGCCATGGCTACCTGCTGGCAGCCTCCCCTCTCTCCTCTCCTCTCCTCTCCTCTCCTCTCTCCTCCTCTCCTCTCCTCTCTTCCCCTCCCCTCCCCTCCCCTCCCCTCCCCTCCCCTCTCCTCTGCTCTCCTCTCCCCTCCCCTGCACTCTCCCCTCCTCTCCCCTCCTCTCCTCTCCTCTCCTCTCCTCTCCTCCATCTCCTCTCCTCTCCGTATACCAAAAGCCCTCACAATGAACAACGCTGCCTATTCCCAACCGGAGCCTGGCTGGGTGGCTGAGTGGGTGGACGTGGCTGGATGAGGGGGTGGGTTGGACATTGTGTGAGGTGGGGTATAGATTGTGTGTGTGTGTGTGTGTGTGTGTGTGTGTGTGTGTGTGTGTGTGTGTGTGTGTGTGTGTGTGTGTGTGTGTGTGTGTGTGTGTGTGTGTGTGTGTGTGTGTGTGTGTGTGTGTGTGTGTGTGTGTGTGTGTGTGTGTGTGCGTGCGTGCGTGCGTGTGTGTGTGTGTGTGTGTGATCTGTGGGGTATGGTGTGTGTGTGTGTGTGTGTGATCTGTGGGGTATGGTGTGTGTGTGTGTGTGTGTCTGTGTGGGGGGGGAGGGGGTTGCTTTGTGGGCGGATGGGTTGATAGTTGGGTGTGGGGATAGGAGGTGGAGCTGCCTGGAAACAAGGAGAGCGCTCTCTCTCTCTCTCTCTCTCTCTCTCTCTCTCTCTCTCTCTCTCTCTCTCTCTCTCTCTCTCTCTCCCTCTCCCCTCTTTTTCTGTCTGCCTGACAAAACCAATGCAGTTGGCTGGGAAAAGACTAACAATAGGCAGTTTAGACCCTCACGGTTTTCTCTTTGAGCGCTTGTGTGTGCGTGTGTGTGTGTGTGTGCGTGTGTGTGCTTGCGTGTTTGTGTGTGTGTGTGTGTGAGAGAGAGAGAGAGAGAGAGAGAGAGAGGGAGAGAGAGAGAAAGAGAGAGAGAGAGAGAAAGAGAGAGAGAGAGAGAGTTTGTGTGTGACGTGTCCCTACGTGGCCCACTTGACGACCAGGGCCAGAGAGTGAGA
>NC_085869.1:10485149-10487649 GCF_034702125.1 Engraulis encrasicolus
CCCTAACTCCATTTCTGAAGACCTGCACTTCTATATTTTTAGAGAACCCCGTTGTTGTTTTGGTTTAAATTCATGTACTTGATAATACATATAAATAGTTAAATTACATAAATAAAATGAAAAATATGCAATTTTTATAGCTTTGTATATAAATAAAAATGAATTAAGATTATTTTCTGAAATGGCACTTAGGGGGTTTTGCATCTGAACTCTTCAATTCTCCTTCCAACCTGCAGCACGACCAAACGGATGAAAATTCCTTTAGTGCTTCTTTGAAGTTCTTTAAAGTTATTTATTTTGCTCGAGTGCTGTGTGTATCATCGCTGTGCATAGAGTGCTCTGTATATGTATCATCGCTGTATTTCGAGTGCTGTGTATCATCGCCAGTTGGCTGGTGTTGCTAAGGTGTGGTGATTTACGGCGCATACACAGTAAATGTTGTGGTGTTAATTCAACACTTAAAGAGTTCATTTGAGTCCAAATGATGCCAAATCAACTCTTTAAGTGTTGAATGAGCACTGCAGAATTTACTGTGTAGCGTCTGTGCAGGTCAGGTAGCGCAGGGCAGGGCAGGGCAGGGCGGAGTGAGTGTCAGGGCTCTCGTTATCCAAACTGTAACATGAGTGGGACACACACACACACACACACACACACACACACACACACACACACACACACACACACACACACACACACACACACACACACACACACACACACACACACACACACACACACACACACAGGCAGGACCCATTCCATGCTGGAAATTTAAGGGCTGTTATTTCTCCCCCTTGCCCTCTAAACACGGGTCTGTGTACAGCACACACACACATACAGTACACACAGTATACACAGTACACACACACACATGCACACATGCATTAGCGTACACACACACACACACACACACACACACACACACACACACACACACACACACACACACACACACACACACACACACACACACACACACACACACACACACACACACACACACACACCCAAGCATATGGTACATACACTCTGCATACATGCATGTGCAAATGCACTCATAGATGTACTGTACACAACATGTACAAACACACAAATACACACACACATAAATACACAAATCATCACACTGACACGAGTGCACACAGTTGCACACGCACAGTCACAGTGAAATAGAGAAGTGCTCTCTCTCTCTCTCTCTCTCTCTCTCTCTCTCTCTCTCTCTCTCTCTCTCTCTCTCTCTCTCTCTCTCACACACACACACACACACACACACACACACACACACACACACACACACACACACACACACACACACACACACACACACCTGCCTCTCTCTCTCTCACACACACACACACACACACACACACACACACACACACACACACACACACACACACACACACACACACACACACACACGCACGCACACGCACACAGACAAGCACACATGACCACCGCCCGCACATGCACACAGACAAGCACACATGACCCCCGCCCCCCGCCCCCCTTGGCCCATGTCCCACCCACTCCCCCCCCCACCGACCCCACACAGCCCCAAATGGAGCCCTTTCCACACACACACACACACACACACACACACACACACACACACACTCACACACACACACACACACACACACACACACACACACACACACACACCACACACACACACACACACACACACACACACACACACACACACACACACCACCACACACACACCACACACACACCCTTTTTCCATGCAGCCCTCTTCTCAGCTGGCTACCACTGCTCCTGTGGTGCTCCGGTCACTGTGAACTTTTGTTACCAGTTGTAGGTCGAGCGTTTGGGGAAGCTACGCAAACAACATGTGGAGTCAATTTGGAGCCCCGGGGGCCCCAGGGTAGCGGAGCTGCGGGTGGCTGACACCACGGAGACAACGCCACGGGAACTGGGCTCGGGCACCTTGACAACGGGGGGGTGGTGAGTTGTAGGTGGAGCTAGGTACTGTGTCACCAGCCGGTATGGCTGAAGACACCACAGGATTAGGGCTGGGGCACCTTGTCAACGGGGGGTGGTGGTGGGCAAGGATGGATTACTGCAAGGGCCTACCGGGCCCAGGCCCAGGGACCCAAGAGTCCAGAGGGCCCTGAAGCCCAATCCTCTAAATTTCCATTCTCATGTTGTGTAAAATCACACTTTTAACAACTCTATTTTCACATATTTTCAGGGGGAAAACACCTGAATGCCCAACAATATAGGGTCTCTAACATCTGGAGGGGGCCCTTTCTTGTTGTCTGGCCCAGGGGCCCATGGAGTCATGATCCGTCCCTGGTGGTGGGGGGGCGGGGGGTGGGGTTGGGGTCTGGGTTAATGGGGGGTGGTGTTGGGTTTGTAGGTGGAGCTAGGTACTGTGGCTGGCTGAGAGACATCAAGGGAACTGGGCTCGGGCACCTTGGCAACTAGGGCTGGTGGGGGGGCTGGTTGGTGGGGGGGGTGGTGTTGGGTTTGT
>NC_085869.1:10515149-10517649 GCF_034702125.1 Engraulis encrasicolus
AGTCTCACTGTTGCTGGGAAGAAACTGTTGAAAAACCTTGCTTTTCTGGTAGGAATGCTGTCCGCTCTTCGGTGTCTCAGTTTGTATGTGCAGTTCTTGTGTTTGAGCAGAGAGTTAGCTGAATGGAGTGGGTCTTTAATGATTCTCTCTGCTCTCCTATGGCTGCGCTGCACATATATGGAGTCCATGGAGGGAAGTGCTGTGCCTATAATCCTCTCTGCAGTCTTGATTATTCGTTGCAAAGACTTCCTTTCAGCCTGAGTGATGTTGCCATACCAGACAGTGATGCCTGTTGTGAGGATGCTCTCTACAAGTCCTCTGTAGGCCTGGGTAAGAGGGCGGTAGTTCAGTCCAGCCTTCCTAAGCATCCTAATAAAGAAAAAATACTTTTGAAGTTTTGGTACAATAGTTCAACATTTTCCATCTGGCAACACTGCTGTCCCCCCCCACTCAATACTTCTGTTGGTCTGTCTTTCCCTCTCCTCTTTCCCCCTCTCTCCCCTCTCTCCTCTCTTCCACTCTCATCCTTTCCTCTTTCTTCTTTCTCTATATATCCTCCCTTGTCATGTCTCGACTCTGCCCCCCCCTTCTTCCCACCCCCTCTCTCCCACTCTGACTTCATCTCTCCATCCCTTGTTTTCCCTCCCCACTAAATTACAGCAGTGCTACTTGAGTGTCTCTTTCTCTCCCCTTAAAGCAGATATATCATCCCTGTGTTCCTCTCCTCTCCTCTCCTCTCCTCTCCTCTCCTCTCCTCTCCTCTCCTCTCCTCTCCTCTCCTCTCCTCGCCTCGCCTCGCCTCGCCTCGCCTCTCCTCTCCTCTTAAAGCAGATATATCACCCCGGTGTTCCTCTCCTCTCCTCTCCTCTCCTCTCCTCTCCTCTCCTCTCCTCTCCTCTCCTCTCCTCTCCTCTCCTCTCCTCTCTCTCTCCTCTTAAAGTAGATATACTGTATATCATCCCTGTGTTCCAGGGAGTTCTCTGTTCTCTTGTTTCAAGTGCTCTGTCTTCTCTTCTCCTCTCGGCATTGTGATCTTCTCGGAAAATATTTTGCCTCTGACTAATGGGTACACAGACTACACACACACACACACGCATTGGACTACGGACAGGCTCATACACACACACATACGAGCAAAACACACGCGCGCGCGCAAACACACACACACCATCCTTGTTGCATCACCACTAAAGAGTCATCACCCATGAAAAGAAAAACTGTCTCCTTTTTTATAACCTCCCCAGTTCAGTAGAAACGCAGTCATGCCACTTTCGGGTATCACTCTGCTTTCCTAACTCTCTCTCTCTCTCTCCGGCCTTTTCATCCCTCCTTCATCTCTCCCTCCGCACCCCTCTGCTTTTCAGTCTCCAGACCACTTGCTTACCCCAGCCCCAACTCACAGCTCATCTCTTTCCCCATCCATGGGAATTTTAACTTCACCAGCTGCCTCAGAATTTCAAGTTCATGTAATTCCTTATTGTAAGTTGTGTGAAGCTTTGAATGGAAGATTTGAGTTCAAACAACACACACAACTCCTGTAGCTTTCACTTTGGTTTTCATACAACTCATGAGATTAGATAGGATTCAAATTAACTTGGAATTCTGAGGCAGCTGGTAAACTTTAAATTTCAAGTTAAACCATGCGGTTGCCATTGCAGTGTATAGGAGAATAAATAAACTATGTAAGTTATCATGGCTTATCACTGATATCATTTTTTTGCACTTTCGTCATGCTCGGGACAACCCTACACCTTGGTCCAAATGAACCCCACATTTTACATTACATTATTACATTACACTTAGTTAACACTTTTTATCCAAAGCGTCTTATATTTTATTATAGGGTATTGGGTACAGTCCCTGGAGCAATGTGGGGTTAGGTGACTTGCTCAAAGGCACTTTAGCCAAGAAGGGAGGTATATTGATGGGTAACGGTAGGGACACATACACGCGAATTTGCGAACTTTGCCATTCATTCCTATGAGAGAGGCGAAGGCAAGCGATGGCGAGGCGAAGGCAAGCGATGGCAAGCGACAGCAAGCGAACAGGAGCGAAGCGAAGCGAAATTATTAAAGAAAGTTTAATGTTATGCAAATGAGGAGCGAATTCGCCTGCCACGGCCCAATCAAATCAACAACATAACTGTTCCATTCCATTTGATTCGCCACGACGACCTGATGACGGTTGGATTTCGCCTCTCTTCGCTTCGCCTCGCTTCGCCTCCTATATGTCCCTACCGTAAGGGTGGGGATTGAACATACAACCCTGTGATCCATCACCTCCCTCCATCACCTCCCTCGCTTCAGGCTTCTCCATCTCTCCTTCTGCACCCCTGCCTGTGCACCCCTGCCTGCATTTGAGCATCATGACCTGACAACCCTTGCACGCCTGAAACATAAATGCAATTTCGTTGTGTGCAGTGTGCAGTGAACAGTGCAGTTGTGTGGGGGGCTGTGTCACAATTACAATGGGAGTTGGAGTTTCCCAGTTGGTCTTTCAC
>NC_085869.1:10525149-10527649 GCF_034702125.1 Engraulis encrasicolus
TGTGCACTTGTGCGTAGGGCTGCCACAATATTCAATAAGTCAATATAGCGTACAATACGCTTTTACAAGCATGATAACTTTATAGTTATACTTTACATAAAGTTATTGCATGCATCTTTGTTTTCCTCGTCACTCTTTCTTAGACGTGTGTATGTGAGCATGTGTGCTTGCGTGTGTGCTGTTTACTATGTATCTGATTCCTGCACGGTCCCAGAGATGTCAATAGCGCTGCGGCCGCTGCTGACGTTTGGTTGACTAATGGGCAAGGGAGAGTGGAGCGGAGCAGAGCATCATGCAAGGGAGAGGGGAGCGGAGTGGAGCGTCATGCAAGGGAGAGGGGAGCGGAGCGTCATGCAAGGGAGAGGGGAGCGGAGCGTCATGCAAGGGAGAGGGGAGCAGAGCATCATGCAAGGGAGAGGGGAGCGGAGCGGAGCGTCATGCAAGGGAGAGGGGAGCGGAGCGTCATGCAAGGGAGAGCGAGAGGGGAGCGGAGCGGAGCGTCATGCAAGGGAGAGGGAGAGGGGAGCGGAGCGGAGTAATGACTAACCCCTCACTGGTGTTACACACAGGCTGATGTAATATGGGGATATCTGTCTGGATGTAATATGGGGATATCAGTATGAGTGTAATATGGGGATATCAGTATGAGTGTAATATGGGGATATCTGTAAAGTGAAAGCGTGAAAGCCCATTGGGAAACTCCAACTCCCATTGTCATTGTGACACAGCACTCCACAGCACACAAGTGAACACTGCACACTGCACACAACGAAATTGCATTTATGCCTCACCTGTGCAAGGGGGCAGCCCTCAGTGGCGCCCCATGGGGAGCAGTGCGGTGGGACGGTACCATGCTCAGGGTACCTCAGTCATGGAGAAGGATGGGGGAGAGCACTGGTTGATTACTCCCCCCACCAACCTGGCGGGTCGGGAGTCGAACCAGCAACCTCTGGGATGCAAGTCTGACCCCCTAACCGCTCACCCATGACTGCCCACCCATGACTGTATGGGTGTAATATGGGGATATCTGTATGCGTGTAATATGGGGATAACAGTATGAATGCACTGTATATGTACAGTGTATGTGGTTGTGGGGGTATTATGTTACAGATCCGTGTGTCCATGTGCGTATCCATGTGTCTCAGTGAAGGTACATGTTTATGGTGTGTGCTAGAAAAACAGAGCCCAAAGCAGGGCATTAGAGAGAGAGAGAGAGAGAGAGAGAGAGAGAGAGAGAGAGAGAGAGAGAGAGAGAGAGAGAGAGAGAGAGAGAGAGAGAGAGAGCGAGAAGGTGTGGGTGTGGGTGTGGGTGTGGGTGTGGGTGTGGGTGTGAGCACATCCATTTCCCTGTGATGTTACTGATCTGTAAACAAACACTTTTCCTCAGTGGCCATTAATGCATCCCGCCGCTCCGCTCCGCTCCGCGCCGCAGGCCCCTAGCTAGCACAGCGCTGCGCTACGCTACGCTATTGATTTCCCATTGGAAAAGCTCTTGTGGCGAGTTGATTAGCAAGGTTAGTTAGACAAAATAGATTAATCAAAAGTTGCTTTTAATGGACGCTGACCAATGTCTGGGCTCCGTTCAACTCTCCAGGGAAAAGAGGCTGTGCGGTGTATTTGTTTTCATGTGTTTGCGTGTGTGTGTGCGTGTGTGTGTGTATGTGTGCTTGGTGGTTTTAGGCGTGCCTGGGTTAAAATGGATCATGGTGTATGTGCCCAATAATGTGTGCGTGCATTTTGCGTGTGCGTATTCATGCATGCGTACATGCATGTGTGCGTGCTTGCGTGGGGATTGCGTGCATGTGTGCGCATTTGCGTGTGTGTGTGTGTGTGCGTGCGTGCGCACGTGTGTATGTGTGTGTGTGCGCGAGTGTGTGTGTGTGTGGGTGGGTGTTGTGTGGGTGTGTGTCCACTACTGATGGTGTCGTTATACAGTATGTGTGGCTCCAGGTAGAGGCTTGTCTCCTCCATCCACCTCTCTCAGTTTGTGTGAGTGTGTGTGCGTGTGTGTGTGTGTGCGTGTGTGTGTGTGTGTGTGTGCGTGTGTGTTTGTGTGTGTGTGTGTGTGTTCAGGTAGAGCCTTGTCTCCTCCATCCCCACCCCTCTCAGCTTCTACAGAGCCTTCAGGCTCCACCTACAGTTGCCTAGGCAACGCTATCTTTGTCCACAAATGCCTCAAAGCTGTGGACATTGTGGCTGCAATTCAATTCCAATACACCTATATTAACAGGCGAAATAGAAGAGAGAGAGAGAGAGAGAGAGAGAGAGAGAGAGAGAGAGAGAGAGAGAGAGAGAGAGAGAGAGAGACAGAGTGTATGTGTGTGTGTGTATGTGTGTGTGTGTGCGTGCGTGTGTGTGGGTGGGTGTGCGTGTGTGTGTGTGTGTGTGTGTGTGTGTGTGTGTGCGTGCGTGTGTGTGTGCGCGTGTGCGCGTGCGTGTGTGTGGGTGTGCGTGTGTGGGTGTGTGTCTAGGTGGGTAGATGTGTGCGTGTTAGACAATA
>NC_085869.1:10535149-10545149 GCF_034702125.1 Engraulis encrasicolus
AGACAATGCCATATATACAGTGAATAACGAAACAGTTTCTTGTTCAGGATGGTAATTTGCAATGAATTTGTCTTCAGACCATACCTCCGCTAACAGGCCACTATTATAACTACCGGTATGCTAACTTAGCCCTAGGTTGTTTTCACAACTTTGTTGGAAAGTTTGTGTTTTGTTAGAAACAAACTCTACGAAATTTACAATATATATTTGCTCCGAAAGAGCTATAAACTTGTCCAGTGGTGCCAAAACACCCATGTCAGAGTCAAGACCTAGCTAAATGTCCGCTAGCAACATAGCTATCAGTGGTTTCTGGAGGAGGGTCTGAGGGAGTGCTTCCCCGCCGGCCAGAGATTGTTTGCGCCGGCCTCTTCACCTGAAAGAGCTAGCGCTGCATGATGAGGTGGTTCGCTAGCAACAATTAGCTATAGTCTAACGGTTAAATCATGTTGCCTTTGTTGAGGGATGTTTGAAATAGCCCGATGTATTCATAACTTAATATTGGTTTCTTGTTAGAAACGAACACATTTTGAATATAATTTTGTTCTGAAGTTACAACATGCCAAGTTAGTGTTGTAAGCCTGCTGGCGCCAAAGTTAAGAGCTAGCTAAATGTCCGCTAGCAACATTAGAGCTAGCCAAACTGAATAATGAATCTCTTGTCCGCTAGCAACATTAGCTAGCTAAAGTCTTTTTTTTTTTTTGTTAAAAACGAACTCCCTTTGAGTATAATTATGCTCTGAAGATATACAGTTAATGTACTTGAGTCAAAGTAAAACACAAATACCATAGAGAAGAGCTATCTAGAACTTCGTTAGCAACATCAGCTTATCTTTTCGCTGACTCAGAAGCTTGAAGTAGCCACAACTTATGCCTGATTTTTATTGTTAGAAACGAACTCATTTTGACTATACACTTGCTCTAAAGTATGTTTTAACACATGTGCCTTTCCCTGTTCGTTGTGTAAAGGAAGTGAGTAAGTAAACTGATTCTGAACTTGTTATTGTGCACAGTGTGCTGTTTTGTCCCATTCTGTTACTGCCAACTCTGGACTGTTCTCTCTGTTCAGTGAGAAACCACTGTCAGCCATCAGATCGTGTTCTTTTCAATAAATANGCATTGCCTATTTGACAGATTTCTCCTGAAATAATGAGCCCAGAAACACCCAGATGTGTAGGGTGCTTAATTTTTGGCTTGATCAAAGATGCTTAATGTGTATGTTACTGCAATAAATATTTAGATTTCTTTGCCCATCCTTTTTGGATCTACTAGTAGGCCTAGTGATGTTAGAGGTCTTAACAAGTGGGCTATGCATCAGATTTCATTTCAAGTGATGAGTAAAATATCCAGAGATATATATAATCTGTTCTTTGTGCCCTCTAGCTTAGCACACTGAATTCTTTGAGCCATCTGGTGTCAATCCGTGTGGCAAAATGATCAATGAAAACAATTTAAGAAATGCATCTTATAGATGTTTCATATTGTAGGTCTACAGCCTATTGTGTCATGGTGGTGTTATCATTTTTCAAACTTTATTTTTGTGTAATAATTAGGCATATTGATACATAATCATGTTCATGTTTTGTGCTGTCTTGCTTTGCAGATGACAGAATATTGCTGAAGGATCCTACATGGAAGCTGGCTGATTACACGGAGTGATTCCTCTGGTGTGGTGTACCTCAGAGAAATAAACACTGTTGCAAGAGGTGAGTTCAAGTTTATAAAGTCACACAAAACCTATCCATGTATTTTTAAAAAGTCAAAGTTCTAACTTGCTCTGTATTTCATGCTGTCAATATGAGATGCATTCTAATGTTGTGTGTTATTATTGCAGCTGAGAAGATGGCCAAGATATCCTTATTGCTGGATGGTAGCTCTGGTCGTAGTGGACCATATCTGCAAATGCTTCTGAACATTGACAGAATTTCTAAAGGTTAGCAACCATTCACAAATTTACACCACATGTATGTGTGTTTCAAATGTCTTAACAGTTTGAAGCACACACTGTTAATCAGAGATGCGTCTTCATGCCGTGTGTTATTTTGACAGGATAGTTAAGGAATAATGGCAGCTGCCTGGTTACAGTACATTAATCCCCTTTGTAGCACCATGTCTAAAAATGCTGAGAAAAATCAGTTTGTAAATGTAAGCATTTTTTTATAACTCTGCACCAAATGTGTGTTTCAAATGTCTACTATCTAACAGTCTGAATAACACACTCATACATGACATGACCAATATGTTATGTGCTCGGAGCGGCAGTTTACAAACGCACCCTTAGTGCCTTCTGCTGTTAGGCCAATGACACTGAGCCCACCGTTTCATTGATTGGAGTATTTGGGTTACATTTTGTCAATTTGCTGTATTTTCCAGGATCGTTGAGGACTCCTCCTCTATGTTTGACATCTTAGATTAGATTTAGATTTAGATTTAATTTCAAGTGATGAGTAAAATATCCAGAAAGAGAGATAATCTGCTCTTTTTGCCCTCCAGTTTAGCACACTGAATTCTTTGAGCCATCTGTTGTCAATCCGTCTGGGAAAATGATCAATGATATAAAACAAACAAAACAAAAAAACATTTTACATGTATACAGACATGTATCTTTTAGATGTTTCATACTCTAGGCCTATTCATCATCATATTGTGTCGTGGTGGTGACGGTGTTATCATTTTTTATTATTTTCTTGTAATAATTAGGCCTATAAATGCATAATCATGTTCACGTTTTGTGCTGTCATGCTTTGCAGATGACTGAGAATATTACTGAAGGATCCTACATGGAAGCTGTCTGATTACACTGAGTGATTCCTCTGGTGTGGTGTACCTCAGAGAAAATAAACACTGTTGCAAGAGGTGAGTTTAAGTTCATGAATTCACACAAAACCAATCCATGTATTTTATAAAAGTCAAAGTGCTAAACATGCTATGTATTTCATGCTGTCAATATGAGATGCAAATTAATGTTGTGTGCAGCTGAGAAGATATCCTTATTGCTGGATGGTTGCTCTTTGGTCGTACTTGAGCCCCCTGGACCATGTCTGCAAATGATTGTGTTTGATATGAAGTACTATTTGTACATAGTTTGTTTGCACAGGCAAAACTCCTTCTTCTTGTGGACTTAGTTTTCGTTTTTGGAATATGACAGAACTGTAGGGTCATGCTTTTCTGGTAGTTTCATCAATAATTTTGGTTTCACTTTTATGATTGTATGTGAAGTAACTTGCTGTATATTTGTATATAGTTCGCTTGCAGAGACAAGACTCCTTGCTCTTGTGGATTTGTTCTTGACATAGGTTTCAGTTTTGGAATATGACAGAACTGTAGGGTCATGCTTTTCTGTATATTTGTATATAGTTCGTTTGCACAGACAAGACTCCTTGGTCTGGTCTTGTGGACTTGTTCTTGACGTAGGTTTCAGGTTTGGAATATGACAGAACTGTAGGGTCATGCTTTTCTGGTAGTTTCATCAATATTTTTTTTTTTTGTTCTGTGATTGCATGTGAAGTACAACTTCCTGTATGTTTGTATATAGTTCGCTTGCACAGATAAGACTCCTTGCTCTTCTGGAAACTTGACGTAGGTTTTAATTTTGGAATCTGAGGATTATATATGGATTATAGAATATGAAAATGGATTTTTGACATAGGACTCTATTTCCTAGTTAACAAGGGTATTGTAGATTTGTGGGGACACTAAATATGTAGACATGCTTGTGTGTTGTGCAGTCATTCAGATAGCATAAAGAAAGTGTACAAATCATCCACTAGATGGCACTGTCAAACCACAAATGGAAGAGCAGAGACGAATGATCCTAAGAATTAATTCTGATTGGGAAAATTGCAATTTTCATACATGAAAAGGGAGATCTTATCCATGGTCCACCATTTTGTATTTCCAGAAATAGACATTTTTAGCTGAAAAGCTTAATATACCGGTAATAATTTGGTCATACTAGTAAACATTACTTCATTACCGGTATTTAGTAAATATTAATGAAAACCAAGATAGAATTTGGCAGTAGACGGCACAGTTTCACTGAGCAACATAGTTGCAATACCTATTCTGGCCATCTTTTTAGAGCTTCTTATCTACTAAAGATGTACCGTAGACATGCTTGTGTGTTCTGCAGTCATTCAGATAACATAAAGAAATTGTACAAATCATCCACTAGATGGCACTCTAAGACCACAAATGGAAGAGCAATGACGAATGATGAATTAGGCCAGGGGTTCCCTTACATGGCAAGGTCCCCAGTATACTAGTGGATCTTAGCTGAGTCCCTCACCCTTAAAGGTGCACTGAGTAATATTTTAGTAGGTTCTTTTCAGAAGTTATACTGCCCATACACAAATGTTGCCTTTTTCGTGACTACTTGCCACCCCCATCACATTGTAAGAATTCATTGTGACTGGGAAAATGGCACTTTTCATACATGAAAAGGGAGATCTTATCCATGGTCCGCCATTTTTGAATTTCCAGAAATAGACATTTTAGCTGAAAAGCTTAACATAATTTGGTCATATTAGTAAATATTAGTTCATTATTTAGTAAATACTAATGAAAACCAAGATAGAATTTGGCATTAGACGGCACAGTTTCACTGAGCAGTATAGTTGCAATACCTATTCTGGCCACCATCCTACACAGTGCACCGTTAATATGGAATATTACTGCCAATAGGCCATCTTTTCCGCCCTTCACATCTCTATTGGCACATTCCTAAATCGTGGAAACATACTGTAAGACACATGGGTCTAAGAGGGTAGGCTATGCCTTTTCCCCCACACATATAGGCGTACACATTCTACATGAGGGGTGCTGGTCACAGGGCCAGTTTTTCAAAATTCCTTCCATTAAAAGGACTGAACAACATATTACACATTTATGTCTATATTCACATTCATTACACATTCATTTCTATATGCAGCCCGATGTCTCCGCGGGCAGCCATAGTTTACTCACTGTAAGGGAAACACTGGTAGTGTGAATTCGTAGAGGGATGCGATTTGACATTGGTGAAACCCCAACATCATACAAATTAGATGGTCCCAAAGCTTTCACGAAAAGATCAAATTTGGCAATAGGCAGCACAGTTTCAATGAGAATCATAGTTGCAATACCTACTCTGGCCACAAACGTACATGGTGCACCTTTAAAACAACTGTGAATCCCAGTGTAATGTAATGTAATGCTGCAAGATGCTAAGTGTGTCTGTCTTTTTTTTTAGGTCACTGCTACTGCAACAGATGTCGCAAGTCTTTCTCTGCCCAACGCCCCAAGGCTGTTTGCACTTGGTAAGGTGAACACAATGGAATGAGTAATTAAGCTTAGTCAGATACTTTTGTCAGATACTGACTTAAGTCAGCACAGACTTTAGCCAACAATGAAACCAGTTGGAATGTCACACTTTTTTCTAGGTCAAAGTTGGAGCGTTCCTATTCATTTTTTCTACAGGGAGACATTAAAAGAGATACTAGGTGAATAGGCTAAAATTTGAGTAGTTTGAGTAAAACTTCAGTAGCTAATTCAAACTTTTGACAAAGATTTTTTGTAGCCTATTGCAAGTTGTCTGAAAATGATGATTAAATATGCATGAGATGACAACCAGGCAAGTGTTGAGGGGGTGTTAGGAGACTGATGAGAGGAGGGGTGCTTAGTGTCATTTGGGGGCATTTTGGCCTATTTTATTTTTAATAGGCCTACTAAGGGTTTTGATGAGGTCAATGGGGTGTTGGGGAAACTTACTATGAGAACCACTGCTCTATCATGATAAAAACCTATTTTATCAAGCTATCTACCCAACCCGCCATCAGACATGACAGCTAAGTCATGGAGTAAGGTTGGCAGTTCTCATGTTCACTGTCCCTTGGTCGCTAATAACTACAGTATGCTCAAAATTCACCATTTATGACTTTTTTTTAGCTAAATCCTCTCCCCCCTAGTCTGAGACTGTTATACAAGATCATCCACTGCGCACAACACACACGTGTGCACCTGCGTTTGCGCGCTTGCACTGCGCCGCTCCGCGCCGCCCCGCGCCGCGCCCTTGTCACCTTTTTCACCCCTGACCTGTTTGCATGCCTGCAGTTTCTACATGGCGCTTCGCGTGCATAGTAGGCTGTATCAACATGGTATAATTTCGCAACATCGGCAACCTCGTATGCATTTAAGATAGTGTTAGTCATGTCAACGTTATTGTTTTGAAACTGAAAGATGTAATTGCTGTCAATACCAACAGACAGTCAATTAGTTTCTAGTCGCTGAAACACCTTAAATAACAGCGACAGATAAGAGAGAAGGTGGGAGTCTTTGACAGTGAGAGAAGGCGGGACATATCTCATGCCTGGTTTTTTTTAATTGACAAGTTTTTTTTCTTCTTGTAGGCCCATGTAGACCATCCTAATTTGAGTTTCTAATTTCTAATATATTCGTTTCAGTAGCCTACAATCTTAAATAGCCCTAGTGTAATATCGTATGCAATAATTTGTTTCAGTAGGCCTACATTGGATAGGCATAGCCTACTACTGTAGGCCTATACAATTTAGACTGATAGGTTGGCAAATAGCCTACATTTCCATTGTGGAATATTATATTGGACCTACATAGGTTATCTACACAGTACATATGCAAATTATAATTAATTATTTTATTTTATTAATTTATAAAATATTTTTATTTTATTTATTATTTATTATTATTATTTTTGGATTTCGCGCGCTATGCGATTAATCACAGAAAGTCATTGAGTTAATGCGATTAAAGATTTTCATTTTTGCCCACCCCTAATTGAAAGAAAAATGTCTGCACACTTAAATCCCCTTTGTGTTCTTTTTAATAGGCCAAGCTTTCGGTCTACTGACCTTCCTCAGGGCTCAGTCCGGCTAAACACAGATGCCCACCCCTAATTAAAAGTAATCCGTTATGTTACTACGTTACCCATAAATAACAGTAACGCGTCTACTCGTGCGTTACCAACAATTAAAACTCGTTTGGGATGCGTCTCCGCCTTCAGCAGCTGCCTGCAGCAGCCTCCTTTAGATGCACCGGAAGTACTGCATGTTAATCAATCATTGTAACTGTGGGATGATGACAGGACATTGTCAGCATATTGCACGTTTGATTTGACATTGGACATTGGATAACAACAGGCATTCCCTAAACAAGACCGGAACTTGAATTTAAACTCGACAGTATATGTTTTTTGAAATTGTCCCTCCCTCCCCCGGCTCCGTGTGTGTGTGTGTGTGTGTGTGTGTGTGTGTGTGTGTGTGTGTGTGTGTGTGTGTGTGTGTGCTTGGTGAACAATGTCTGTCTGATCCCAGAATCATTGCATTCGTGGATAGGCAGCTAGCCGCATCACCGGGGGCTGAATGGAGGGAGCGCTTATACTGTGTTTACGCAGCATGCATCAAGCATAGAAATAGGAACAACATGAAATATCACTTCAATAAGACTAACCAAAATTGGGTGTGAAAAAGGCTGGATAGTGTAAGACTCACGAGAATTAAACTTTTTTCAGAATTCCTAATTGTATCCTATTGTGATTACAGGTTCATTCTCAGAATAAACCCAGAGGGCTCCAAATGCCAGGCCAAGTCCATCACCAGCAAGAAGACCGGTAAAAAGGTGCAAAGGAAGAGCAGCAGTGTCAACCCTGTTGTTGCTTCATTCATCAGGGAACTTGTTGATTTTGACTGGCTGAATTATTAATGCTTGACCTTTTGAAGTTCCAATCACTTGTTTCTTTTAAGTAGTTCAGTCCGAGCATTGCACCAAAGGCTCGAGGCCCTGTTGTTCTTGCTGTTTTTTCGATATTGTGTCATGTATAAGACTTTTAAAAGAGTGACTCTATTGCGCACCCTAGCACAGAGATGTTCGGGGCTGGAATATAGTTATAGTTATAGAATATAGTTGAAGCTACGGACTCTGGACCTTCTTTGTGGTATGTACTTATCTCATTAAGATGAACAAAAAAAGGTCAATACGAGCATATGGCCACGCCCAACAGGAAATGAGATATTGGACTGTTTTCCATTTTGCATACATTGGAATTTGAAGCACCCACCACAAACCATACAACAGTTTTGTCTTGATTAATGTTTGGGGTATCTCATTTTAATAGAATAGAATCTTTTTATTTGTCAATGTGAATGAAATAAAAAAAAAAGAAAAATATGTATACAACTGAAGAGTTCAGATGCAAAACCCCCTAACTCCATTTCTGAAGACCTGCACTTTTATATTTTTAGAGAACCCCATTGTTGGTTTGGTTTACATTCATGTACTTGATAATACATATGAATAGTTATATTACATAAATAAAATTTTAAAAATGTGGAATTTTGATAGCTTTGTATTAAATAAAAATGAAACAAGATTATTTTCTGAAATGGCACTTATGGGGTTTTGCATCTAAACTCTTCAACTATATACAAAGGTTATGGATTGTGCATTTGTGAGAAGCAGGACCCCCTTCCTACTGGAGTATGTTGTTAAATTGTTAACCAGTTTTAATTAAACATTTTGATTGCATCTCTTGCATTTGCAGCATTTCTTTACCTTGTAGCTTTTAAAAACTTTTTAATGTGTTTTTGATCTGACTGGTAACTAGAATATCTGAATTATAGGAGAATGTGATGCCTTTGTAGAGCTCCCTGACATTCTCTTGCGGAATGTTGTAAATTAAAATACAACAAAAATACTGTAAAACAAACTACAGTAGTTGAAAAAGTTACTGGCAGCTGGATGCCATTAAAGTACTGTACTCCTTACAATAATTTGGATCAGTACTGTAAATCGATATACAGTAATTGGAATTGGTACTGTAAACTGATATACAGTAATTTGAATGTTACTGGCAGCTGGATGCCAGTAAAGTACTGTACTCCTTACAGTAGTTTGGATTGGTACTGTAAACTGACATACAGTACTTTAGATTGGTACTGTAACTGGATTAACAGTAGTGCTGATTGGTACTGTAAACCAATATACAGTAAGGGTACTGTAAATTATATTACAGTAATTTATTGGCATCCAGCTGCCAGTAAGTTACTGTAAAAACTACAATAATGTTTTTACAGTGTGTGTGTGTGTGTGTGTGTGTGTTTGTGTGTGTGTGCGTGTGCGTGTGCGTGTGTGTGTGTGTGTGTGTGTGTGTGTGTGTGTGTGTGTGTGTGTGTGTGTGTGTGTGTGTGTGTGTGGCTGGTTGGTTGGCCGGTTCCCTGGCTCTGGTTGGCCCTGCAGCTATGTGCAGGGTCACCTGGGTAATGGCGTACACGCTGTCTTAGTGCAGGTTCAATTGTCACAAAAAAGAGGTTTAGGAACATTTCATATAGATTTTTCCAAATTGTGTTTTTTATCAACTACAAACCCCATTGTCTTCGAATCCACCTGTTTCCATTTTTTTCTGAAGTGGAAACGCCCAGAATCCAAGATGGCGGATATGTGGTCATATTCCAACTCAATTGAATGTAATTGAAAGAAACATGTCATATACATTTTTGGAATTGGTGTTTTTTATATTCCTTAGAGCCCCTGAATACAAAACAACCCGTTTCTACCCCCCCACTTAATTTTTATTGCCAGAATCCAAGATGGCTGACATGATATATAGCATAACTTATATATTTAGTGTTTTAAGGTCTCTAAAGTTATTGCTTTTTATTGTATTTGTAATATTCACAATGGATAAAGGACTGAAAGCCCTTACATGAACTTCATCCAAAAATTATTTAATCTGTTGTAAAAATTCAACGTGACATAAAAAAATGGAACCTTCCTCTTTATATAACCAGGTAATGTGTCTCATCCTATTTATTTGTAGTACCCCCGCTGAATACAAAACAACTTTTCCCCATTTTCCCTTTACTTTTAGATACAAAATCCAAGATGGCTGACATTATAGCAAAATAAGGACATTTGGTGTTCTTAGTCTATAAAGCCATTCTGCGGTATTGTACGCCAATTGGTTATATTTTGATAGGCACATTATATGGAATGTC
>NC_085869.1:10552649-10560149 GCF_034702125.1 Engraulis encrasicolus
ATCCATCCATCCATCCATCCACCCATCCATACATACATCCATCCATCCATCCATCCATCCATACACCCATCCATACACCCATCCATACACCCATCCATCCACCCAGCCATCGCCTCATCCATCCATCCATCCATCCATCCATACACCCATCCATACACCCATCCATACACCCATCCATCCACCCAGCCATCGCCTCATCCATCCATCCATCCATCCATCCATCCATCCATCCATCCATCCATCCATCCATCCATCCATCCATCCATCCATCCATCCATCCATCCATCATAGACGGTTTGGAGCAGTCCAAATATGACTAAGGGATTGTTGACCTTGTTTCAGTTTTGTTTTGAGTTGTTGGTTGTCCACTTGTTTGTGTGTGTGTGTGTGTGTATGTGTGTGCGCGTGCGTGCGTGTGTGTGCGTGCCTGCGTGCGTGTGTGCGTGCGTGTGTGTGCGTGCATGTGTGTGTTTGTGCGTATATGCGTGTGTGTGTGAGTGGTGCAGAGTGTGTGCTGCTGTGAGATTTGCTGCGCTGCAGAGGAGCAGGGTCTAGAAGTGTGAAGAGGATCTGTTTTCCCCTCTCTCTCTCTCTCTCTCAGCCATCACTGGTCTAGCCAGAGATTCTTTAAGTATATAGAGATATGCCAACATAATAGGTTTCTATGGGCACCTAACATGACCAGGTTCCGGTCTGCCTAAAAGGGCGTGTCATAATGCTCCTAGCATTGAATAGAACAGTCCTTAGGTCTGCCTAGGTCTGCCTGAAGGGGGATTTCCCCCCCTCCCCCTTGCAATAATAGAACCCGGAAACAATGGGCCAATGAAACCTCTCTCTCTCTCCTCTCTCTGATCTAGCTCTTGCTTGTATCGGCATGGTAGTAAATAATTGTGGTGAATGATGTCTGGGGATGTAATGAAATTTTATTAGGGATCGTGGCAATAATGTATTTGCGGTGATGTCTTACTGCTTTTTTAAAAATCATCTTAGAGACATACTGTAAGTGATGCGTGTTGGTGTGGTAAACATTTGCGGTTGTGTGTGCTGCTTCAAAATCTTATTAGCAGTTAGGTGATGCTAAGGATCGTGGCAGCAGCAAATATTAATGCCGATGTCTGCTGCTCTAAAATCATATTAAAGTGATGATAAGGAGCAGCAGATTCCTAATAACTTCACACACGC
Organism: Engraulis encrasicolus; assembly: GCF_034702125.1. Classification (NCBI taxonomy): domain Eukaryota; kingdom Metazoa; phylum Chordata; class Actinopteri; order Clupeiformes; family Engraulidae; genus Engraulis; species Engraulis encrasicolus. The sequence goes on from NC_085869.1 coordinate 10,553,832, forward strand.
ACGCTCGCTCGCACACACACATACACACACACGCTCGCACATGCACATGCACATGCACATGCACATGCACATGCACATGCACGCACACACGCACACACGCACACACACACACACACACACACACACACACACACACACACACACACACACACACACACACACACACACGTGTGCGTGTGTACCAGTGCTGCCGTACCAGCAGGATGTGTGCAGCCCACACAGTGAACTCTTTGAAGTGAAGTGCATCACATCACGCCGAATGACTGGGGCTCACTCGTTCTTTCCAGACACAAACACACGGCTAGCTTCTCTTTCCCAGACGTACACACACACACACACACACACACAAACGTCATACGCACACACGCACTGACACACACACACACACACACACACACACACACACACACACACACACACACACACACACACACACACACACACACACACACACACACACACACACACACACACACACACACACACACACACACACACACACACAGTGTGTCACAGTCCTCGATGAGGAAAGCCAGTCTTGTACTTAATAATGGCTTCTGATTGGAGAGCAGCTCTCCATATATGTAACACACACACACACACACACACACACACACACACACACACACACACACACACACACACACACACACACACACACACACACACACACACACACACACACACACACACACACACACACACACACACATTCACAGACAGTCCGGCACAACAAACGTGGTCTTGATTTGAGGTGGCCATGGGCCAGGGAGGGGGTCAGCTCTTGCTGGAAGAAAAAAAAGGGCCTGCCTTTGCTTGTCAAAGATTTCAGCCAGCCCAACCCTAAAGCGCCCACCCCCCTCCCACCCCCCCCCCCCCCCCCCCCCCCCCCCCCCCCCCCCCCCCCCGGAAAATACGCCCTGGCCAGCCAGGCCGCCAGCCATCCAGCCGTCCAGACCCAGCCAGACCCAGCCCTAGCAAGGCAACCATCCCCCAGAATAAAGAGACAGCTATGGTTGGTCAGCATGGACCAGGGCAGAGCAGGGGGAAGCTGGTGGAGTTGAGATAGCATGTGTGTGTGTGTGTGTCCATGTGTGTCTGTATGTGTGTGTGTGTGTGTGTGTGTGTGTGTGTACGTGTGTGTGTGTGTGTGTGTGTGTGTGTGTGTGTGTGTGTGTGTGTGTGTGTGTGTGTGTGTGTGTGTGTGTGTGTGTGTGTGTGTGTGTGTGTGTGTGTGTGTGTGTGTGTGTGTGTGCGTGTGTGTGTGCGTGTTTGTGTATGCCTGCGTGCCTTTGTGCCTGTGTATGTATGAGGGATAACGAGAGAAAGAGTGAAATCAAGAAAAGTGGGGGTGGGCGAGGTTAGGAAACATTTGATTTCTGTATGCATGTGTGTGGTTTTTTTTCCATTGAAATGACGTTGAAAGTGAGAGGGACACTTCATATGCAAATGTGCTTATTGGGGTGTGATGGTTACATGCTATAATGCCCCGAGCGTCTCTCTCACTGCATGCGTATTATTGATGGGCTATGCCAGCGGTTCCCAAACTTTTTTCCCTGCGCACCCCCTTGTACATTTCAATGTGGTTTGCGCACCCCCTGAGCGAATATTTTGGTGTGCTGATGGCCACGCAACCATGGATTCACTGCGCATTCACTTCACATTATGCATATTCATTTTGGGAAATCCTCTTTTCCAATAGTCTAGGAGTTTAACTACACTTCAGATGGACCCTTCCAGCATACAAGTCTAAGTACAATTAAAAATGACTTAATGTTCATCAATGCTGGATAAAAACTCACATATCCACCATTGCTCTATTCAGCTCATGCACCCCCTTATGCCAGGCCGCGCACCCCCAGGGGTGCACGCACCCCAGTTTGGGAACCACTGGCCTATGCGATTCTTTTGGTAATGCAGCTTCAGAAATGACATTCTCAACACAAAACCTGTATCTTTTCTGGGGATCTAGTCCAGGTGGTCTTGTTTGTCAAGTTGGCCACCATATACTGTATGTAAAGTGCTGGGGGAAACCCTGTATGCATTTGGAAAATTATTTGTTTTGGGTTTTTGTGTTTGTGTCATTTATTGTCATTGTTTTATTTCGTTTTCACACTTTCAAACGGGCCTTGATTTTCCCGAAGCGCCTTCTAGAACTGGGTGGGTGTCGGTCAGTCAAGTTCCGCAACAGGAGACATCACATTAACAACATAGCAAAACAACCGCTGCTCAAAAAGAAAAAAAAAGAGAGAACAGTAAAGCTCAGTGAACCTTACTGAGGAGGAGGAAGCAAAGAAACAAGAAGACAGAAAAGAGAGAGAGAGAAAAAAAGAATAGATTTTTCATTTGGAAAGACACGGGGCACACACAACACATAGTATATCTCATTGAGGGGAAGACAAGAAACACGTAGACCAAAAAAACAAGAGAAAAAAGGAACAGATTTTTTCGGTGTGTAAGACACGAGACACATATAGTATCTCAGGGGGAAAGAAAGGAGAGAGCCTAGGGCGAGGATGGCTCTAGGCGTCACATACTACATTACAGCAGGCCTGTCCTATATACACAACACAAGACAACAAAAACACACATGCACCAAAGCCCGCTAATCTCACCCTAAAGGAGGCATCACTGGATGGGATTAAGGCGAGAGGAGGGAGAGTTTTCTGAATCCCTCTTTTATGGTTTGGTATCTTTCACAAATATTTTTTTGGTTCGGTATGGTTTTTGGTATCTTTTCCCCCCCATCTACTTTTTCCATGACTCCCGGTGTCTCTCCTTCTCCTCAATCCACCCTAGCTACCATTTGCCTATATCTTTCTTTCTTTCTTTCTTTCTTTCTTTCTTTCTTTCTTTCTTTCTTTCTTTCTTTCTTTCTTTCTTTCTTTCTTCCTTTCTTTCTTTCTTTCTTTCTTTCTGTCAATGTATTCCCTTTTCCTTCCCCCTCTCTCCCCTGCTCTCTTTCCCTACCCCATTCACCCTCCCTCTGCTTTCTCTTCTCTTCCTCTTTTTTTCCCTCGTTATTGTCTTTCATGAAACACTTCAGGTCTATCCTTCTTACTCTCCCTCTCTCCTTCTGTCTCCCTCTTCCTCTCTTTCTTGCCGTGCTGCTTCGGAGAGGAGAGGGATGATGTGCTGGGAGGAGCGGAGTGGGGGATTGTGTTCCGCGTTAGACAAAGCGATGTGTTAGTTGTGTGTGTAGTGTGTAGTGTGTGTGTGTGTGTGTGTGTGTGTGTGTGTGTGTGTGTGTGTAGTGTGTGTGTGTGTGTGTGTGTGTGTGTGTGTGTGTGTGTGTGTGTGTGTGTGTGTGTGTGTGTGTGTGTGTGTGTGTTTGGCGTTAGACAAAGCCTGCGGATAAACGCCCCGGAAACCACCCCTGGAGATCCACCCAACCAGCCAGCCGCTACCCAGCTACTCAGCTCAGCACTCTATCTATCTCTCTCTCTCTCTCTCTCTCTCTCTCTCTCTCTCTCTCTTTCTCTCTCTCTCTCTCCACACACACACACACAAGACGCTCCACTCCAGAATGCTCCTATTGTCCTCCCCATCTGTTACAAAGGAAACAAACAACTCTCTCTGAGAAAACATACCAAACATGGCGCATAGCAAACATGCAGATTTGTTTAGTGGTGCTGGCTGGCTGGCTGGCTGGCTGGCTGGCTAGGGGGAACTGTATGTACTGTACGTACGTACGTACGGGCCATGCTCTCTCTAACCTCCTGGTGCTGTACTGCCGTGCAAAACAAGAACGCAGTAACTCAAAATGGTCGAAAAATGTTTTATATCGGAAATGGGTTTTAAACTACCTCATTTGTCTTGTGTCAAAAAATGGTGGTCCAACACCGTCCCGTTTTGGAGAAAACTCATTTTGAAAGTGCAAAAATGACCAAAAAAAAGTTACTGCTTGTTGTATTTAAAGGTTATGTCGTACAAAACAAAAACGCAGTAAGTCGGCGAGTTACTGCTGCACGTTCCAATGGGACTGGTTTGGGAGTGGACAGTAATACAAGCTAAGAACGCAGTAACTCCTGCAGTAACTCCATTTTGTGGCAGTAATACCAGCCAAGAACGCAGTAACTCTGTTTTTTGTGGCAAAAAGACACATAAATGTTTTTTTGTTTTTTTTGTGTGCATTAAATTTCTATCCTAAACAAGCATTACCAGGAAGTGTCACCACCAATTTACCGACAACACAGTTGTCGCGCCATATGGGAAACTTTGAAGCCTTTTTTCTCAGTTTGCCGTTTTCAGAGTTACTGCGTTCTTAGATTGTAGGGCAGTGTAGCGCTAGCCTCGCGAGCCATCCTACGTACTTCCGCCAAGACACTTGGCTCCGCACTACGTCTGGTACCTGTCTTCTGTGGAGCGATGTTGACCGGTAGGATTTGCGCCGGTGTTCAGAAAAACGGTCCTACATTGTAATTTTATCCTAGGATGTTCTGTCAGACATGTCTGTTAAACGGTCCTACATTGCCATAGATAGACGTCAGACATGTTTGTTCAACAACTTATAAGTTAAATCCTGATTTTTCCGTAAATGTCCTTCCTGCTTCCGGCAATCGCGTCAAATCAAACAAAGTCCAGACCATGAATACGAAATGGAAATGGTAGTATTATGGTATGGTCAGGACCAGGCTACTGTAGCTCTAGCCTCGCGAGCCATCCTACGTATTTCCGCCAAAAGATTGGCTCCACTACGGTAGTCTGGCCTTGCTTTCTGTGGAGTGCCAGATCGGTGGGATTTTGATCGCAACGCCCCCCATCTGATCTAATCAGAAAACAGCCAATAAGTGAATAAGCGCCCCACGTGGGGGAGAAAGGGGGAGGACGCTCGTGACGATGACGAAAACGTCTGCGCCAATGGCTCTGGTCTGCGCGACGTTGTTGTTGAGTAACTGTCGGCGATTGGGTGAGAGCTGTCCAATCATTTCAAACCATAACTGAGTGCAAACTTCCCGCTTCCTGCAATCGCGTCAGATCACACAACTTCCAGACCATGAATACGAAATGAAATGGTAGTATCATGGGATGGTCAGGACCAGGCTACTGTAGCTCTGGGTTGTGAGAGGCCTCAGTGAAACAAGCTTGACAAGCGAACCGTGACCTTGACAAGCTCAAATCAAGAAACGTCTCCTCTCTCCTCCCTGCTGTATAATCAATTAGGAGCTGGTTAATTGACAGGAATGGAAACCGTACGGAGAGACGTGTGTTTGTGTTTTGAGGAGTGTGTGTGTGTGTGTGTGTGTGTGTGTGTGTGTGTGTGTGTGTGTGTGTGTGTGTGTGTGTGTGTGTGTGTGTGTGTGTGTGTGTGTGTGTGTGTGTGTGTGTCTGTGTGTGTGTGTCTGTGTGTGTCTGTGTGTGTGTGTCTGTGTGTGTGTGTGTTTGTTTTTTGAGGTGTGTGTGTGTGTCTGTGTCTGTGTCTGTGTCTGTGTCAGTGTATGCGTCTGTGTCAGTGTATGCGTATGCTTGTGAGATGTGGTGGGATTTTATATGTGTGTGTGTGTGCCAGAGAGATATGTGTTTATGTTTCCAGTTGATTGGTAATGCAGGTAATGACTATTAAATCAGTCGATTATTAAATTCTGTGTCTGATCGAGCGCCTGGTCAACCTTCAAAAGGCAGGAGCAACGCAAACACACACACACACACACACACACACACACACACACACACACACACACACACACACACACACACACACACACACACACACACACACACACACACACACACACACACACACACACACACACACGCAGAGGGAATAGAGGAGGAGACGTGTGATCAATGGCTCAGCGTGGTCATGTGTTCCAGCCCTTGGCCTGCGTTTCACAGAGGGAGTTAGAAAGAGCTTGACAGTAGTCTCCTTTGTCAATATTTTAAATGAAGTGCAGTGTGGTTGGTTTCCATGGCTGGGTTGCTCATAGGGCATGAAGGGCATTTGCTCAGTGTACTGCCGATGAGTTTGGCCTGCCTCTCCCTCCCTCCCTCCCTCCCTCCCCTCAATGGTATCGGTCCTCATATCACCACAGCACGCCTCTCCGAAACAAGTCGGATATAAATAAAGCACTATGGCAGAGAGAGTAGAGAGAGAGAGGTTCCATTGGCCCATTGTTTCCTGGTTCTATTATGGCCCCCCTTAGGCAGACCTAGGCAGACCTGAGGACTGTTCTATTCAATGCTAGGAGCATTATGACACGCCCCTTTAGGCAGACCGGAACCTGGTCACGTTAGGTGCCCATAGAAACCTATTATGTTGGCATATCTCTATACTTAAAGAATCTCTGCTATGGCTGTTTGGTTGTCAAAATGGCTCAT
>NC_085869.1:10572649-10575149 GCF_034702125.1 Engraulis encrasicolus
GGATGGATGGATGGAAAGACAACCAGGAGGATTGACAGAAGAAAGGGGAGGCAGAAGAAGGAAGAGGCAGAGAACCAGAGAGATGGATAGATTAGTGGTTTGGCTAATGCAGGGGTCAGGAACCTATGGCTCTAGTGCCACGTGTGGCTCTTTTGGGAACTATATATGGCTCTTACTTATCTAGGGTTGCCAACCATGCCTTGATATATGGAATCGTCCTGTGTTTATAAATAAAAGTATGGGTTCCATATTGACTTGAAACGGGACAAGGCAGGTTAAAAAGTATTAAATGCAGGAAATTACATCTAAGAAATACAAAATTCTCACAGACCCTTGCCATAATGAAGTTGACAGTTGGCAACCCTATACTTACCTGTTATCAATAAAAGCAGTACACTCTAAAATTGTTGGGCTTAATTGAAATGCTTTATTGAACATGCTTTATTCAGTGATTTAAAAAAATGGTTTGGCTCTCATGAAAATGTAGGAGGTAGAGAAGACAGAGGAAGAGAGGGACAGACAGACAGACAGAAAGTGGGATTGATAGAATAAACAAGAAAAGAAGGGATGGCTCTGAGGTTGAGGAACAAAAAGAACGAAAAGGGAGATGAGAGAGGAAAGTGTGGAGATCCAGAGAGATACAAGTACACTCATGCACATAATGTTCTCTCAGGTGATGGATATTTTTTATCCGTTTATGCATTTTAGCCTTCCGAATGGAATATTTGGGGGGGATTTTGAAATGTGCAAAACTAATTCTCAAACTGTTTATACGTTCAAACTAGAGGCCAAAACCAATGCAGTTTCAAAAACATCCATATGGCTCCATAGTAAGGCAAGGCAAGGCATGGCAAGGCAAGGCAAATTTATTTGTATATTTCATACACAGGTGAAACTCAATGTGCTTCACAAAAAAATAAAATAAATAAATAAAAATGCAAAAAGAAAGGAAACAAGAAAGACAGAAAGACATTTTGGTGAAATAAAATTGAAACATTAAGATAAAACATATAGTAAAATAAAAAATAGGAATTAAAACATGTAGTTCATAGTAGTACATGTTAGCAGCAGACTGTTGTACTGATTGACGTGACCACCAGTGCGTGCATGTGCCTCTCACTATCTCTATTTCTTTTTTTTTCATTAAAAAGATAATTTGCTTGAAAAGCGTGCATATTAAACCCATGGAGCGACATATGCGATGGAACAAGACTTGTCACTCTTAATGCCAATTTTTCTCCATTACGTTAATTCACTCTGCAGAGCCAGAGGTGGATTGGTGAGAGATAATGTAGCATAATTGTGAGGGAAAAGGGTTGAAGTGTTATAACCAAGTCACACAAGTGCAGATTCAGAATGTATGCAAGGACTTAGCCAGATAATGTGCATATCTAAATGGAGCTCTATTTTTTCCCAGTCATGTATTTATGTCGTCTATTCTTAAAATTCACTAAAATTTGACAGGACGAACAAGCTATCAACATTAGAAATGTATTTATTTTTTAATTTACCAGAAATGTTTTGATGTTTTTTAGACTTGATATGCTTGAATATCACATTGTGTGATATTCACCCTGGTGTGTGGTTGACTCTCCTTCAAGTTCAGATGGAAAAAAGATGAATACTCCAAAAGAGCGACTGCACTTACATATTTGTGTGTGTGTGTGTGTGTGTGTGTGTGTTTGCGTACGTGCGTGCATACGTGTTTGTGTGCGTGCGTGCGTGCATCCGTGTGTGTGTGTGTGAGAGAGTGTGTGTACGTGCGTGCGTGCGTGCGTGCGTGCGTGCGTGCGTGCGTGCGTGCGTGCGTGCGTGCGTGCGTGCGTGCGCGCGTGTGTGTGCGCGAGTATGTGCAGGCTTTTGTGTGTGTGTGTGTGTGTGTGCACAGTAGTAATCAAGGAGTATTTTATGTTCAGAAGTCAAGTAAAGGCCAGTCATAAAATTGGTCCATAATCGAATATTGTTGGACGTGTGCTGCAATCTGCTGTTGTTGGGTGTGTCTACTCTACTTATCTAGTGATGTTGGGTGTGTGTACGTTGGTTATGTAATCATTTTTACGCAATGTTGTTGTTGCAATTTCATCAAAAGTTGCATTGCTTCTATCATCTCTCCATCTTTAATCTTTAGTGATAGTTGCTAACATACATTTTTGTTTGCTTGACTTTAGTTTTAATCATTTTTTGCCTTGTTGCGGTATCCCATCAGTCCAATTTAATGCCAGTTGGTTGGCGGCACATCTCTGTGTGTTTGTTTTCTTATGTCTATTTGTGTTGCTCTCTAGAAGAGATGCACTCACTAAGGCCAGGTGAAGGACGAAGGCGAATCTGCTAAAAGAGTAGAAGTCTACACCAGAGCCAGTTCAAGTCTCCATTTCCCTCTGATTATATACAAACTCCACTTTCAGAGTTTTTAAGAAGATTCATTTTCAGAGGAGAAACCTCTGTTTGTGTGTAACAAAGGGAATTGTGTGCGTTTATCAAAATACCGGGGTATATACGA
>NC_085869.1:10590149-10592649 GCF_034702125.1 Engraulis encrasicolus
CCTGACTGAGCATTATATAATTTTGATGATGTCATGTAGATGTCAGCTGCATATTGTGTCTCGTATCATATTTAGATGTTTGAAAATTTGTGAATATACCCAATACACAAACAAATGGTCCATAAGCTCACCTACACACTGTTGTGTTGAGAGTGATGTAGGCCTACTGTTTATATTTTGCTTCAGTTTAATGCCCTGTACTGTAAGGTGCAGTTATGTAATGTACAGTATTGAATTTTGGGGTCTTGTGAATATGTACATTCTGTGAGTCTGAATAGACTGTCACAAAAAGAAAAGCCGCTGTGTTTTGTATAAAGTAGACAAGTGTTTTCACATTGATCTCATTTCTTTTCTCATTTGGTGCTAATGTGTGTCTTTTGACATGAAAATGAGGCTTTGACAAAAGATTGTTGCGTTTTTATGGCTATGTTAAGGTTTTGATAGCAGAGTTTCATGGTGGCATATATGTGAAGGGTTTATCTTCAAGTGTTGAGAGTAATTGGCTTGTGTGTAGAGTTTTGACTCTATGAGCGAATTTTTGCAGATTGTGTGCAAACAGTAGGCAAAAACTGTAAGCATTTGTATCTAAATCACTGTGTTATACACCATGCACGCTTTGCTGTGTTCCTTTGGATAAAGGTGTCTTTCGAAATGTAATGGGGCAGCCGTGGCGTTGTGGTTAGAGAGTTGGTCTTTCAATGTAGGGGTTGTGGGTTCGAATCCACCCTGACCTCTCCCTACACCTCTGTCCATGGCTGAAGTGCCCTTGAGCAAGGCACCTAACCCCACATTGCTCCAGGGACTGTAACCAATACCCTGAAAAATAATAGTTGTAAGTCGCTTTGAATAAATGAAAGCATCAGCTAAGTGCAATGTAATGTACTGTAATACAGTAGTTCCCAACCTATGGGTCGGGACCCACCTTATGGGGCGCCAAAGATCCACAGGGGGTCGCGGAGCCCTCTTGATTTTAAGGGGCTTCATTTTAAATATATATAGCCCATGTTGAATAAAAGACAAAGCATTTAACTAATAAATGCATAGAAGCAACAAATTGCAAGTGCTACATTAAACATTTATTCTATATTTGACCAAAGACGAATTGAGGAATAAAATAACTAAAATTAGTTTTCGCAGGAAACAGAGGGCATCTTGTGACTCCGTCTCGTGCGGGCGCTCGCATGGCTGGGTCACCAAAGCTTACAATAGTAAATACATGGGTCCCTGAAGAAAAAGGTTGGGAACCACTGCTGTAATGTAATGATCCTCTTTACCCCCCACACTACAATTTATATGTCTTGTGTGACTAGACGTACTCTAGGTACGGAAGAACATACAATAGAACAGAATATTCCGAATTGTAAATTCTACAGTGTGAATTCAACTCTTAGGTAGTCACATTCAACACTTTCCTAATTGATCCCACTCTCTTGGTGTGCAATTAACATTGTAGGCTATAGGCTACCAATGTGTGTTGAACTACGCTGTAATGGTGCAGTGGTACCTTACTTACATGCAATAGAACAGAATGCCCCACACTAAACAGAATGTTCCACACTCACTTTACAGTGAATTCAACGCTTAGATTTACAGTTCATTAACACAGTCTAGTTGGTCCTACACGTTGTGTTGAATGAACACAGCAATGATGTGTTTCTCTACCACAAAGGCGTCTACAGAGATATCAAAGTCCTTTAACACACTAGAATGCCACTGAAACATTGAAATAGTCACAGAAATAACTTTACAAACATAGTACTACACCACTTTGACAATGCACAGGGCTTTTAGTAATACATTACGACTTGGTCATTGGCATTCTGGTAACAACTAATGTATAACAGGGGTTGTGTCTTACTTAAGGGTCTTACACACCAGGGCGGTAAAGCGTCGCGGAACGGCCGCATTTTTTACCGGCGTCGGTGAAAATACATTGAAACATATCTGTCCTTACACACCAACCGGCGGTAGTCGGGCGTCAGCGGCGCGGGAGCCGGCTCCGCGCCGCGCTGCATTTGGGAAATAGAACTCCAGCGTATTTTTCACGCCGGCGACCGGCGGTGTCTCGTTGAAATGAATGGCAAAGTAGCACGCTAGCTTTGGCTGTGGGGGGGTTTTGAACAGGACTTGTCGCGCACGCCGACGCTGTCAGTGTGCAAGGCAAAGAAAAACACACCGGCCAAAACTAAGCCGTGTTCATCCCGCGACCGTTCCGTTCCTCTCTGGTATGTTTTGCCCCTTAAGGGGTTAAATTCTATGAGCATTCACCTACCTGCATTTCAAACAAAACGATTGGCTCCTTCTTTATTTTCAAGCTGCACTTCAGATAGTAAAACACAGCCGCGCGCGGTAGCAACACTTTGGCACATGCAGCGACTCACCTCTCCTAAAAGCACTTTGAGTGCCCTCTCCTCAGTAGCGTTCCCGTGACATTAGTGTGTCAGGCTACGCCAGTGTTTCTCAAAGTGTGGTCCGGGGACCACTAGTGGTCCGCGACAGA
>NC_085869.1:10600149-10607649 GCF_034702125.1 Engraulis encrasicolus
ACAGTCTACCCAGATCCGTGCACCAGATAACCCAGTAGCCTAATTTTTGTTTTTTTTCAAATATATTTTTATGGGCTTTTTGGGCCTTTATTTTGATAGGATAGTGAAGCTGCGACAGGAAGTGAGTGTGGAGAGAGATGGGGTAGGGTCGGGAAATGACCCCGGCCGGACTTGAACCGGAGTCCCCATGGGCATACAAGCCCAAGTGTGGGGGGCTTACCATGCTGCGCCACAGCGCCCCCAGTAGCCTAATTTAACAAGTACCACAACCACCTCGCTCGAACCACGGCAGTCCAACCACTCGGCAGATGAATGGGTTCCACCTTGCTCTATGAATATTAGTGGTGTGGATCGGCACTGCCCTCACGATCCGATTCCATCACAATTCGGGAGGTAGTAGATCCGATTCGATTCGATTCTACCTGTATTAGATCCAATCCGATCCGATACGATTCAATTCTACAATGCATTGCAATGCATTACATTTCTACTGAACGCAAAGCAAATGTTTAATCAGCCATGATGAGGCAAAACAAGTAGTCAGATACTGAGCAACAATTTATTGGCTGTTTTCCGTATCAGTCTGTATCAGTCTTGCAATGTTTTGAAGTGCTTTTATTTAATTTAACATTCATTTGCTCCTGAAATATCCATGGAAGTAATTGAAACTTAAAAAAATTGCCGGATCGATTCTAGAACTTACCGGATCGATTCTGGATCGTCCATGCCCCGCATCGATTCGGAACGCCGAATCGATCATTGTTGACACCACTAATGTATATCCACCTGGAGCTACGCCCTAGGGTTACGTCTCTGAAGGCATTTTATCAAAAAATCGTTGCGTGTAATGGGACACACTTGTCTGACATTTTTAATGAGCTGCTACTTTAATTTCTCACAGATTCAAAAATGCAGTTGAAATTACAGAATCAATGTCGATGATTGAGTCCATGTGACCGGGCATTGTTTCTGAAAGAAGTGTCACGATTCTCTTATTTTTCTCCCTCTCCACTACATATAAATTCTGACCACATCACATCTCGTGTTGCTGATTGGTTCTTCAGGTTTCTGGTTTGGGAGCATGGCGAATCCCAAGGTCCTCCCGACCCTCGAATGAGCTCACGAAGCTGGGCGTAAATACTGTACAGCAAGGGTCTGGCGAGAGTCAGGTTATATCCTCCCACCACTACCACAGTAGTTTAGAGCGAATAACACAGTAGCAGGAGCCACCACAATGCAACCACCACCAGAGTATCTCATCTTAGCCACCAGACTACGACTAGAATCACCAAAACGTGACCAGGAAACCACAATCACCGGCACAGTTTAATCCAAATCAAACCGGCATGCAGTACTTCTCTCTGCTAAGAACTAAACAGCAACTTTAGGCAACACCTTGAGTGTCAATGTAACACTCCTCTGCAGTCCTACTACCCTTATTTCTACTCTTTAGGTGTTGAATTAACACGGCAACATTTACTGTTCACTTTGCAGTGTTATTTTTTTATTTGTTTTGATTTGATTTGATTAAGGGAAATCAACAGCCTCCAAGTGAACAAAACAAAGTAATATAAATAAAGATCCACTTAACACACCTGCTAAGGAGTGGGAATAAGCATAGCTAATTGAACAGCACCCCTAGATATTCAAAATGAAATACATATTACTTATATGACTTATATTACTTTTATTGACCTCCATGTAATTCAAAACCATAATACACATGCATTTCCTTTTCACTGAAAAACAATAGGAAAAGTCTTAGAGAGAACTACAGCTATACTACCACAGTGTAGTGAGGACCAGGTTGGAATATACGGAAATTGCAACATTACACAGTATGAGAACTGTGTACCATTGATCACCCCCCACTACCACCCATCCACTGCCATGGTGTGAGTACCGCACTACCGCAGGTACCTTTCTCTCTCTCTCTCTCTCTCTCTCTCTCTCTCTCTCTCTCTCTCTCTCTCTCTCTCTCTCTCTCTCTCACTCACTCTCCTGCAGGTACCTTTCTCTCTCTCTCTCTCTCTCTCTCTCTCTCTCTCTCTCTCTCTCTCTCTCTCTCTCTCTCTCTCTCTCCTGCAGGTACCTTTCTCTCTCTCTCTCTCTCTCTTCCTTTCTCTCTCTCTCTCTCTCTCTCTCTCTCTCTCTCTACATCTCTCTCTCTCTCTCTCTCTCTCTCTCTCTCTCTCTCTCTCTCTCTCTCACTCTCCTGCAGGTACCTTTCTCTCTCTCTCCCCCCCCCTCTCTCTCTCTACCCCTCTCTTTCTCTATCTCTCTCTCTCTCTCTCTCTCTCTCTCTCTCTCTCTCTCTCTCTCTCTCCCTCTCTCTCTCTCTGTCTGGTGTTAGTGGCAGCTTTCCAGACGACATATGGCACCGTGGTGAGTGGAGAGACAGGCCTCATCAGTCAGCTGTGTCTCTATGCGTTGGCTGCTGCACTAGGCTCTATACGCTAGCTGCACACCGCTCTACTGGCTGCACACCGCTCTGCTGTTAGCCGCCCCAGGGCAGAACCGTTCCGGGTTCCAGTTGTGCCAGACATTGCGCACTCCTCACCTGCCGAGAGGTGGAACAGGAGGCTAGAGAGAGGAGGAAGGAGGAAAAGAGGGGAGGGGGAGTGGGCGGTGAGGGGTGGTGGCAGGGAGGGAGGGAGCGAGCGAGTGAGGGATGTCGTTTTTTGGGGAGGGGTCAGAGAAAGAGGGGAGAGGAGTTAAAGGGACAGTTTGGTCAATTTCAACATGCAGTTGTAATGCTCACACTACCCTGGACTTAGTCAGTGCCTAAGATTTTTTTTCTTCTTCTTCAGCCATTTCCGAGATCCTGGTCATTGTAATGGGGGCAGCTCTTTGTTTACATTTCAAAAAAACATTTTTATTTATTCCCAAAAACATCCAAAAGGTTATAAAACATCAGCAGACAACTAGCAAACAGCAGTACCTTTTGGGAAAATATTTGGAGTTGGCCTATGTTTCATTTTTTAAAAATGTAAACAAACGCTGCCCCCATTAGAATTGCTCATATCTCGGAAAGGGCTGAGCCGAAAAATGTGGCATCACCAGGTACTGACAAGTTAAGGGGAGCGTGAGCAATACAACTGCATGTTGAAATTGACCAAACTGTCCCTTTAAGACAGTGCTCCTCACTGTTTATGTGAGTCGATTTGCATACTGTGTGCATGCATGTGTGGATAGGTGTCCGTCTGTTTTGTGCGTGCTTAAGAGATAGGTAAAGATGAAGAAAGAGAAACAAAAGGGAAAAGAGATGTCACTTGTATGTTATACATGTTACGTATGTTAACATGTAGTATAAATAAAGCAATGAAATTGAGAAGAAATACAGATATTGCATGAATACAGATATTTTGTCTCTGTGTTTTTCCATAGATACGTGTGTGTGTGTGTGTGTGTGTGTGTGTGTGTGTGTGTGTGTGTGTGTGTGTGTGTTTGTTGTGTGTGTGTGTGTGTGTGTGTGTGTGTGTGTGTGTGTGTGTGCGCATGCACGTGCGCGTGGTGCATGTGTGTGTGTGTGCGTGCGTGCGTGCGTGCGTGTGTTTGTGTGTGTGTTTGCTCATACAGCAGAACAGAGAGGACTGTCATTATATCACTCATTCATTCAGCCTGATGGGCTGTTTGAGTGGCATGTGTGGCCTGTCGTTTCATGTCACTGTATGCAAATTTTACTGAGATGCAGTGTGTGGGGGTGTGTGAAAGACAGAGAGAGAGAGAGACGTTGAAAGTGTTAGTGTGTGAGAGAGAGGGTGTGTGTGTGTGTGTGTGTGTGTGTGTGTGTGTGTGTGTGTGTGTGTGTGTGTGTGTGTGTGTGTGTGTGTGTGTGTGTGTGTGTGTGTGTGTGTGTGTGTGTGTGTGTGTGTGTGTGTGTGTGTGTGTGTGTGGCAGTCAGCTGTTTTTTTTGTGTATGTGCCTCTTTATCATGATTTATGTTTCTAAATTCATCAAGGAATTTACGTGTAGTTGAGTCATTCATTTGATTATTAGACTGCTGGATTGATATATGACACAACTGCATGTGTGTGTGTGTGTGTGTGTGTGTGTGTGTGTGTGTGTGTGTGTGTGTGTGTGTGTGTGTGTGTGTGTGTGTGTGTGTGTGTGCGTGCGTGCGTGCGTGCGTGCGTGCGTGCGTGCGTGCGTGCGCGCGCGTGCGTGCGTGTATATCATGCTGGAATGTGTATGACCTACTAAATGTCTTGAGGAGGAGGATCACATTTGTTTGTGTCTGTGTCTGTGTCTGCGTATGCCGTATATCACACTGAATGTGTTGCTGAGGAATTTAGGCGTGGCTGGCTGTCTATAGTCGTTCATTTGATTATTAGGCTGCCGGATTGATGTCATTATAGGCAGTAAATCATATGATATTGCACAGCAAAACCTTAATGGTAGGTTATGGTACTGTATATACCCATTGATCCTTTCAGAGACATCCCTCAGGGCAACAGTAGGCAGGGCAGGGCAGGGCAGGGTGGAGGGTGGAGGGAAGGAGAGAGAGTCAAACAGTCATGTAGTGCCTAGTGCATCATACTTATATACATGATCCCAAACCGACTAGGCACGAGCAGTCGTAAAGGTTTAAGTTTGCGCTTGCGTCGATGCAGTGAGATGATTGGATCAATGACAGCGCAGGACAGCGCTGGGGTTGTGGCGCAGCGTGCTAAGCCCCCCACACTTGGGCTTGCATGTCCACGAGGACCCCGGATCAAATCTGGACGGGGTCATTTCCCAACCCTACCCCATCTCTCTCCACACTCACTTCCTGTCGCACCTTCACTGTCCTATCCGAAATAAAGGCCCAAAGAAGCCCATATAATATCTAAAAAAAAAATGCACTATACGGCAACAGAGGAACAGAGAAAAATGCCTTCAAAGCCTTGCTATTAGGTTGGATATTGCAGCTCCTACACATTGAGTTTTAATGAAGACCATTGTCGGTCTAAACTAAATTTTGACAAAAAATATGTAGTTACTGCACTTAACCTATTTAGGGCAGTGGAGTCGAGCACTACACAGAAACAGACACTGTGTGTCTAAATGAAATATCCCAATCAAAATGGATTGATGGGTAGCATGTGTTCTGTACGGTCAATAGAATTGCACAGGAGAGATGAGCATTTTACAGCAAAAGAGAGTAATGTGTGTTTATCACACTTAGTATAACTGGAATAATTTGACGGGTAGGGTAACACATTTATGTTCTCACCTATTTCTGTGTGTCGATGAGCCATAGGTATCGCTTTGCGTAGTATAGTTATGTATTTACCATATATAACCAGAATGGATTGATGACTAACAAGATAATGTGTCTGCGCGTGTCAATGCGCAGTGTATCAAATTACACAAAGGTACGGCACAAATCCTGGACGGTATGTTATCTTATAATTGTGCATCCGTTAACTTTAACATCCAGGAACATGCCCCTGGCTAGAGAGACGTCGAAGGAGAGGGGGGGAGGGAGAGAAAGGGCTGCACAATACAGCAAAGGCAATCGTGAACGCACGCAATAGGTATGCACGTAAAATCAGAATGGATTAATGACTAACAAGTTAATGTGTCTGTATGTGTCAATGGGCAGATATATCATATTACACGCATACTGTGCGTAGCCTATGTTATTTAGTGATCCCTGCATCCTTGAACTGGACAGGAACACGCCTCTAGGTAAAGAAGAGAAGAGAAGACCAGAGAGAGTAGAGAGAGAGAGCTTCCATTGGCCCATTGTTTCCTGGTTCTATTATGGCCCCCCTGTTCTATTCATTGTAGGAGCATTATGACACGCCCCTTTAGGCAGACCGGAACCTGGTCGCGTTAGGTGCCCATAGAAACCTATTATGTTGGCATATCTCTGTAGAATATCTCTGAGAAGATGGAGGAGGGGGGAGGAGGACCTTATATAGGGAAAGACAGTCATGTATTTAACATGTCTCGTATAACCTGAATGGATTGATGACTAACAAGTTAATATGTCTGTATGCATCAATGGCCAGTCTATCATATTTCACAAGCTGGAACAGTAGCCTATATTATCTAGTGTCCCCTGGGCCTTATAAAGAGAAAGACAGTCATGCATTTAACACTGTATAGCCTGAAGGGATTGATGACTAACAAGTTAATATAGTATGTCTGTATCAATGGCCAGTATATGATACTTCACAAATACGTACATAGCCTACGTATAACTTGAACAGTATGCTATCTTTTATGCCTGCATCCCTGCATCATTTAACCGGTCAGAAACATGCGGCTGGGTGGAGAAAGGAGGAATCGCATGCATGCACGCACGCACGGAAGCACGCACATGCGTACACACACCACATCTCCCAGGGTCCTACACACCACATCTCCCAGGGCCCTACACTGCACCGCACCGCACCGCACCGTCCACATCTTTGCATTGCGTATCCACTCCTGCTCCACTCCTGCTTATGCACCGCCTGCTATTGATCCCTCAGCTCCCCAGACTCCCTTTCACTGTATAATAGGCCTGCCTACCTCTAGAACCTGCCCCCATTACCAAGCATCCTGCACTGCTGCCGCTGCTGCTGCATGTGTGTGTGTGTGTGTGTGTGTGTGTGTGTGTGTGTGTGTGTGTGTGTGTGTGTGTGTGTGTGTGTGTGTGTGTGTGTGTGTGTGTGTGTGTGTGTGTGTGTGTGTGTGTGTGTGTGTGTGCGTGCGTGCGTGTGTGTGTGTGTGTGTGTGTGGGTCGGTCTGTCTGTATATTTTTCATCTGTATGCACATCTTTTTGTGTGTGTGTGTGTGTGTGCGTGTGCGTGTGCGTGCGCGTGCGCGTGCGTGTGCGTGTTCGTGTGCGTGCGCGCGCGTGTGTGCGTGTGTGGAGAGGGGCCCTGGGGGATGCGCTATAGCCGTGGCCCAAACACACACACACACACCTCTATAATGAGCAAAGTGATGCGCTGCTACAGCAACATATGGTTATGTATGACCTGCTCTGTGTGTGTGTGTGTGTGTGTGTGTGTGTGTGTGTGTGTGTGTGTGTGTGTGTGTGTGCTTGCGTGTTTGTGTGTGTGTTTGGGGGGGGGGGAGTATTGCAGTCTCCTGAGTTTGTATACAGTGTATGTTTGAATGCATCTGTATTATGCACATACTGTACAGTATGTATGTCTGCCTGTGGCCATGAATATGTGCCCCTTTGTCTGTGTGTCTGTTTGTGTGTGTGCGCGTGTGCACGTGCATTTGTGTGTGCGTGTACACGTGTCTGTGCCTGAATGTGTACATACCTGTGTGTGCGTATGTGTGTGTGCGTGCGTGTGCATGCGTGTCTGTGCCTGAATGTGTACGCACATGTGTGTGCTTATGTCACAGCCATCGGTGTGTTTGTGTGTGCGTGTGTGCGTGCGTGCGTGCGTGCGTGCGTGCGTGCGTGCGTGCGTGCGTGCGTGCGTGTGTGCGTGTGTGCGTGCGTGTGGGCATGCGTTTGTGCATGTTCCTGCCTCGACCTGTGTATGGGTGTAGTGCAGTGATTCTCA
>NC_085869.1:10615149-10620149 GCF_034702125.1 Engraulis encrasicolus
TCCATTGACTAAACCACACAACAGGGGGCTCTTTAATGACCGTGTGATTTCAACAGGGGTTGCGAGGAGCCGAGATGCGCACACTCATGCGGTCCACTCATTGACCAAGGACAAAACACCCGAGCGCGCGCACACACACTCACGCGCACACACACACTCACGCACACACACACACTCACGCGCACACACACACACACACACACACACACACACACACACACACACACACACACACACACACACACACACACACACACACACAGACCCAAGGACAGGCTTGGTAGTGAGAGGACAAGCTGTCAGACTAGACTGGCTCTTGTGGGCTAGCTGGCTGCCTTTTGTGTCACGTCAAAGATACTGCTCTTCCTCTGCTTTTCTCTGTGTGGGAAAAGGAAAAAGGAGTATTCCATTCATAGAAATGTTCCTGCTTGTTAATCATTTATTCCCGCCCCCCATATGGCCTGCTAAGGTCATAATAGGGCCCCCACCACCAACACCTGCAGGGCCCTGGGCCCAGGGGCAAAGACCCTACTTGCCCCCACTATAGTGACGCCCCTGCGTAGAGTCTATTGACTCATCTGGCTGTCCACATGTTTGTTCATTATTTATTCATGTGTGTGATGATTATGACAGTTTTGTTTTTTCAATCTTTTATTGTTATTATAAATATTAATATTAATAGTAATAATAGTAGCAGTAGTCTATTGACTCATCTGGCTGTCAGCCTGTCCATATGTCTGCCTGTCCGTCTATCCACTATGGCAGTGGTTCTCAACTGGAACAGTCTTGGGACCCACCATTTTCCACTGTCATTCGGTCGCGACCCAATTTTTTTAACGTTCAAGTCATTTCAATGCAATTCTCAAAATGTAACCAAGACTCGAATGACTGGTTGCACGCTATCTAACACGGAGTTCACTAGCCTATCAAAATAAAAGTTGTAAATTGTTGCAGGAAAAGTTGGATTTTTTTTTTTTTTAGAATTATGTTTTTTTTAACACCAAGGCTCCGTGACCCACCCATGACCCCTCCGCGACCCACTTTTGGGTCGCGACCCACCAGTTGAGAAACACTGCACTATGGTATATACACTATATATCTACAGTACATGTAGAATAATATTGATGTTCCTCTTCAGGGCCCATAGCTTTTGCGTAGGCTACGTAGTCATAGGTATTTTTTGGCAGTACTCATGATAGCTACATGGCTCGTGGTTGCGGAGGAAGTCTGTTAAAGTAGAGAAGAGATCACTCACCGACTCTTGACTGTTCCTCCAGCTTTGATCCCACCTGAACCTCATTTGCCATCTGTCATACAGTAAGACCTCGGGGGGCGTTGAGAAGGATACAGCTGAGAGGGGGTGGTTGTCATTGGGGGGCAGTTGTCTATTCGTTTTTTAATACTAAGGGGGGCGCCATGGGGGCGATTATTTAAAAAAAAAAAAAAAAGGTTGAGAACCACTGTGTTACATGATGGGCATTGCCTGTTCGTGGCAGTTTGGCGACACCCTGTGGTCAAAGGGGGCCATGTGCGGTGTGTTGTATTTCAGGGCATGGAAAATGGACTGAAAATGTATTACAGTACATAGAGTTCATTGAAATGTGAAGTTAGGTGCAGTTCTATGTTGTATATCCTCTATTTTTACTTACAGTTTCTACCTACTTGTAGAGCAGGGCTGTGGAACATTTTTCATTCGATGGGCCACTTCAAATTTTATTAAGTCCTCCAAGGGCTATGCTAGGAACACAAACCAGGATTTCCCCTTGCACTTCAGGCCTTTATTGAAGGCGGCCACCTTTACAACAGACCCCACTTTGACTACGTCCCCTGAAAACATTAACTTAATTGTATTGCAAATGTCATTTCTAAGATTGCTTTTCAATAAATGTCATATTTTATATGAAGCTGCATTATATTACAATTATATCAGGGCCAGATAAGATGGTCTCATGGGCCATAAACAGAAGGCGGGCCATAGGTTCCCCACCCATGTTTTAAAGTGTTGACTCTTTACTGCTAGGCTATATGACGTATCCTGCAGTATTCCCAGTCCCAGACATTATAGAGTAGCTCACTCATTGACCCAGTCAGAGCTTGTCTTTGGACACACAGACAATCAGGCTGTCCAGCACTGATGAGCAATCGTGTTATCTCTACCTCAGGTGCCCGTCACTGATTTGTGATAAGAGAATAAGCAGCACAGTCTTGCATTGTCAGGGTTTCCCCCAGCACATTATAGCCAAGGCGGCCACCTTGACAAGAAACACCAACCACCTTGACTAGGTCCCCTGAAAAGATAAAAAAATCCATGTTATGAATGTAATTTCTCAAGTTACTTAGCCAAAAAAATGTGCTTTTAAAGTCCCACCACACCATGACTAACAAAAATTCTGAGGGAAACACTGACTGTAGTAGACTTGCACAGTGGAATGCTTGTACCTCCTTGGTAATGGGGATTCCTATCATAAGTGACCTGGAAATGTCAGTCACCCTTCCTCATACTGTAGTGATAGATGGAAGCCTGTGTACAATAGGACTGAGAGGTTTACTGGCTAACTGGCCGTGTTTAACAGTTGGCATACTAATGCCTCTTTTCCACTGGCTGTTTTCTGGTAGGCCTACAGCTTGACACAGTGCGACTCAGCCGCCACTTTTTGCTTTATGATTGTGCTGTGGTGTATCTATTCGAAAAGCAAAAAGTGGCGGCCGAGTCGCGCTGTGTCGAGCTGTAGGTCTACCAGAAAAACGTCAGTGGAAAAGAGGCATAACAGTGCACTTTTTCTTTGACCTGAGTATTAAGTGTTTGGTAGTAAAACCAGACTTGGGGCCCTGCTGTGGCCTAAAGGTGCCGGTATGCTTGCTGCAAGATACGCGAGCGCGTGCACGATTCGTTCATGAACGCGTTAACATGCGTATTTAATGTCAATTTCGCGCGCGTTGGACACGGCAGCCAAATGCGTGCGTCAGGTGCAATAGGCTATCTTCAAACTCGCTGGGGGCGATCGTAAGATAGACTGCGCAGTTCCACGCGTGTGCTTGATATGAAAACGACAATGGCAGCAACTTTTAAGAGCGTCTCATTGAGTTTGTCCGCCAGTATTTTGCGTCTTGGTCAACTGCTTTTGAAGCAAGCATGTGATGCCGGTTGCTCGCGGTGACGCGCATAATTTACAGCTCGCAGCAAGCATACCGGCACCTTAGCGGTAGGGCACTGACTTACTACGCTGACTTCGATTCCGACCCAGGTCATTTGCCGATCCTTCCCCATATCTCTCTCCTCACTCATTTCCTGTCTCTCCTCCACTGTTCTATCACAATAGAAGCAAAAAGCCCTACAATATATATATATATATATATTGATTATTATTATTATTATATGTATATATATATATATATATATATAAAAAATTGTAATTATATATATTATTATATATTATTATATATTATATAAATATATATATAAAGGAAAAAAGAACTTGGGCTGCAGTACAGGGGGGTCTGCCTCATCGCCTCACAGCAGTAATACAGCCAATAGGATCTGATTTCTCTGCTAGAATACGTATAGTAATAGAGAGAGAAATGGTCCTCTGTAAATATGTAAATAAGGGCTGTCTGTCTTCACAAAAGCCATTTGACCTAGTGAGCTTCTCGTGTCTTTCTCAACTCCATATCTTCGCTCTGTATTGAAAACATTGAAACTGATAACTGTTTATGTGACGCCACTGATACAGGCGCGTTTATTTGAATCTACTTCGTATGCTTTGTTTGTTTTTTAGTCTTGTCCTTGTATAACGGCGTAATTGTCTGTATGTCCAAGTGTTCCCAAAACGCAAAACAAATTCCCCCTGGGGTAATCAGGGGTGGAACGTAACTAAGTATTTTTACTTCGTTTCTGTACTACACAACTTCAGTACTTCTTCCACCTCTGGGGGTAATAAAGGTATATTCATATTTTTCTGCTTGTTGTTTGTTTGTTTTCCTCAGCTCCATGTCTCCCTTCAGTATTGAGAGCATTCGGCGCCCCCAGCGCTCCGAGTCACCTGACTCCAAGAAGAGACGCATCCACAGGTGCGACTTTGACGGCTGCAATAAAGTCTACACCAAGAGCTCCCATCTAAAAGCACACAGAAGAACACACACAGGTGAGAGTGGTGTGCCCACAAACATACACTTTACCTGAAGAAGGTCGGATGACCGAAACGTTGTGTTAAAGTTTGTTGGTGGAATGGACAGTGTGTGGGATTTCTTTACACTTGAGTGCCCACAAACATACACACACACACACACACACACACACACACACACACACACACACACACACACAGTCATGCATGGAGGCACACCGGCATGTACGTATGCATACACACATTCACATATGCATACACACACACACACACACACATACACACACACGCACACACACACTCACACTCACACTCACACACACACACACACACACACACACACACACGGAGTCAATCATACACAAAGTCATGCACCTTCCCACACCAGTTCCTTTCAGCATGGCACCTAACCCTACACTGCTCCAGGGACTGTAACCAATACCCTGTACTTAAAATAACTGTAAATTGCTATGGACGAAAGCGTCAGCAAGTGTTATGTAATGTAAGGTAATATAAAAGCATAAGGGCAGTCATGGGTAAGCGGTTAGGGCGTTAGACTTGTAGCCCAAAGGTTGCCGGTTCAACTCCCGACCTGCCAGGCTGGTGGGGGGAGTAAGTGACCAGTGCTCTCCCCCATCATCCTCCATGACTGAGGTACCCTGAGCATGGTACCGTCCCGCCACACTGCTCCCTTTTGGGTGCCATTGGGGGTTGCCCCCATGCACGGTTGAGGCATAAATGCAATTTCGTATTGTGCAATGAGTGCTGTGACGTTGGTAGGACTGATGTTTGTTTTGTGTACCTGCAAAGTAAAAAAAAAAATCAGTGTTATTTCAACACTTAGAGAGTCAATTTAACACTTTCTAGAGTGCATTT
>NC_085869.1:10625149-10677649 GCF_034702125.1 Engraulis encrasicolus
ACCTTGGAGAACAAGGAGAAGCAGAAAAAGACGAAATGCGTGTGTCAGAGAGTCATCAAACCCTCAAATGTCATTGAGCGAGTCAGTATATGAAAATATGCTCCCTGATGTTTTGTTCACCTTGGTAGAAAAAAAAGAAAAAGTTCCTTGTGTTACAGTCGGATTGGCAGACCATCCATTATCCATTATTATCAATAATAAGAGCCGAAATGTCACAGGAACTCACAGAAACAAAGCGGTTTAGCTTAGCAGGCCCTGGAGTCGAGCTTGTTTCATAAGGCCACAGGTTGCATAAGCAGTCTTTCCTGAGCTGATGGGGAAGGAGGACTTACAATAGGGCTGGACCGGACATCTGGCATAGCGGGCATTTCCCAGTGGGCCCTGCACCCTAGTTGGCCCCTATTTTCAGAAATATTTAAAAAAAAAAAAAAACATTTCTGAAAATAGGGGCCCACGAGGGTGCGGTGCCCACCGGTGAGTCAGTTCTGCAGTTCTGTTTATTATGAGGGGCCCTTTTAAGCAAAAAGCGCCCGGGCCCTATGTCTCCCCCATTCCAGCCCTGGATTACAGTACAGTACATCAAAGCCGACCAGTCAGTTAACGATCAAACTGGTCTCTCACTCTTTTTAGTGTTATGAAGTATTATTACCTATTTCTTCTTGTTATGTTGTTATTCTATATCCAGTTGTGTACACGTGAGTATCAGTTGTATTGCTCAGCGGGTAAACCATATCATCAGCACCTTGTTTTTATAACGTTTATTGATTTTATTCGGGAGGGGAAAAAGGATTTCAGTAACAGGGGGATGTGTTCAACGACCTAATGGTTTTCTACCGCTAATTGCCATCAAAGTCCCAATAACTTAGCGGCTGAAGAGCAGGGTTGAAAGACACCATAGTTTCCAGTCACACAGAGATGACCAGTAATGTATTTTATATATTCATATTATGCTGTACTTTCTGCAATGCCGGGCACTTCATCTTTGCATATAACTATTTTCCTGTAAAAAGTGATCTTTTGAAGAAAAACAAAATGTTGTAATATAAGTGAAAGTGAAAATGAAAGTTATTAGATTTGCAGGCTGTACATAACTATGAAAATAATAGGGCTTTTCATTTGTTGTTTTTTTGTAATACAAGAAAATACCTTTATACGTATGCAGATTTTGAGAGACATTTGATTTTATCTAATTTGATATAAAGTGGGGCTATTATCGATTCATAAAGGTTTACCTTGTGAAATATATGAACACAATTGTTTTGATGAAAATAAGATGTGACAGAACAATCCAACAAATGGTTCACGTTTAAACAATAGATTCTGTGTATGAGAATGATTGCTTTTTACAAAATACAAACTGATACATCAGACTGATACACAGATGCACTACCTACATTACTTTCACCCTATTTCCTTTCAAGAAATAAAAATAAAAAACATATAGGAAATACAAATATACCAAATATATCACAAATTTTATACACACAAAAAGTGTAATGTGCGTTTATTTGATATCTGTTGTGTCGGTGTGACACCAACAGTTTAGTCACAACTTTGTGTTCGGGCCTATACATGATCTCGGCTCTCGGTTTTGAGACATTACTTTCATACAGACATGGATGTTCATGTACCATTTCTAAAGCGATAGCATAGGTATACGACAGCAAAACATTCTCTAGGTCGATGCATTCCCTATGACATTTTGGCATTTTAACTTTGTGAATTTCTCGGGCATAATTTTGTAACGGCAAGCAGGGTCAAAGTTATGCAATAATAAATAGTGCCTCCTTTTAACAGTGTATTACCTAAATGAATGCACACAAGAAAAAAAAGATACACACACACACACAGATCAAATCAAAACATGTCTACAGAAGAGTTTTAACTTCGTAATGGTGATG
The DNA here is from genome assembly GCF_034702125.1 of Engraulis encrasicolus. Lineage (NCBI taxonomy): Eukaryota > Metazoa > Chordata > Actinopteri > Clupeiformes > Engraulidae > Engraulis > Engraulis encrasicolus. The sequence continues at coordinate 10,627,051 of NC_085869.1, forward strand.
TATTCTTGTGTAAAAGTCACTTTTTCTAAGCACATGCACACACTTATTCTCCTACCGATACACACATGGTAATAACTACACCTGATGTTTAATTTAATACAATATCGCCCGCCCCATAACACCTGAATCTTCTTTCGTTGTCTTTTTGTTTTTCACGAGTGCACTGAAAGCCTTATCTATTGTATCAGTACAGCGAGATGTATAGCAGCTGTGATATCACCCATTTCCTCCTCCTCCTTCACCATACTGTACTTGTCTCCTATGGAAGCTGCATATTGTCTGTATGGATGTATTCGACAGCGAGACCTCATAAGAAGAGATGACTTTTATTATGGTATTGTTATAATGGTTTTTTTTCTGCTTTTTTTGTCGTAAACCTCTCCAGTGTTGCACATTTGAGTACATCTGTTCATTTTCTATATCGGTAAAGAAAGAATCCCCCTCACCAACATAACAGTATCTTATTATTATGAAATTGGTTAGTTTTTAGTCTTGGTTGAAACTTAATATTTCATGTACAATATTGTACCTGCGTTTTCACATGAAGACGTGTATTGAATGTGCTATAAGATGGATATCAATCCAATCTTTGAAAAACTTCTCCGCCTGTGAATGACCCAATCTACTTTGTTTCTTTCGTCCGTTTCTTTCTGTACAATATTGCTTTTGTCATTAAGTCTTGTATTTTCGTTCGTACATTTGAACTTTTTTTTTTTAGTTAATCCCAATGCCTTTGGTAAAAAAAAATAATTAATGATATTCTGTAATTGTTGTTGTATTTATGTATAGTGTGTGTATTGTAAATATATTCAGAGCTTTTTGTTTTATTGTAAAGTTGTGATATATATTATATTTTTGCCCTGCAGCGTTTCAAAGGGATTCCCTTGTCATTGAATCCAGTCTAATGGTCTAAAGTCCCCCGATTTCTACAGAGGTGGAAGGATAAACTTTGCTCCTTTCTTTTCAACCATTGTTTCAATCTCCAAAAAAAAGATGTCTAAATATTTTGTCTGTGCTTTTTTGCTTTTTTTCCTCTGTACTTCTTTTCCATATGGATTGAGCTGTGAATTGAAAATTGAGTTCAAACATTATACATGTATAGTAATTTGAATGGAGGCATGAAGTTAAATAAAGTTGCATTTTGTATGGAAAGCGAGCGTCCTCTGCCTCTGCTCCACTGCACATATCACTCATCGTCGCTGTCCAGCGAAAACCACTTATCTCCACTATTATTTTTAGTTTTTTATGTTCGTTCTTTATTTATTATAAAATATAAGACAGTACTATTGGTCAGTATCCATGGGTATATGTGTATGATAAATAATGTAGTAGCCAACTTTAATGTTGCAATGAATATTTTTTTTTGAAAATGTGGTTTTATAAATCAATACATAAAAAACCTTGAGAAGTGGAGATAAGTGGTTTTCGTTGGACAGCGACGTTAAGCACATAATCACACCTGGCATTGTGATGGATTTCATTCAAGCTTTTTCAGTCAAGCTGCAATGCTGTACCTTGACATGGTTTCAGCCACTCAGCCCGGTATGAAAACAGCAAGGCAGCCCTACAAAGGTAAAGTGCAGTAAACATGCCAACATTGAAAAAAGGCCCTCAAAGTGAGATTAGGGTGAAATATTGTAGTTACTGCAAATGTGACTCAGCAATATATCTCTAAAATGGGACACATTTTCCCCAGGACTCCCTGGCAAAAGAGGCTCTTATGGCACATTTCCACTGCCGGTTTTCTAGTAGCCTACAGCTTGACACAGCGCAACTCGCCGCCACTTTTTTGTCTTGTATTGTGCACGACACAGCTCAATCAAAGAGCAAAAAGTGGCGGCCGAGTCGCACTGTGTCGCGCTGAAGTGGAAGTGGCAGTGGAAAAGAGGCATTAGTCTCAATGGGACAATCCTGGCTAAATAAAGGATGAATAAAAATAAATACTTGGACCATACTGCTTTGTCACAAGATAAAGCAGTTGTTGTGAAGACCATTTTCAGTCACTTTGCCTTTGTAGGGCAGACCGGTTCAGTACTTCAACAATGCCTCTTTTCCACTGCCAGTTTTCTGGTAGGTCTACATCTTGACACAGCACGACTCGGCCGCCACTTTTTGCTTTACGATTGAGCTGTGTCGTGCCTCCTCGAAAAGCAAAAAGTGGCGGCCGAGTTGCGCTGTGTCGAGCTGTAGGCCTACCAGCAAACGGCAGTGGAAAAGAGGCGTAAGTGGTTCTTTTTCTGCAGAACTTAACCTTGTGACCCTTGGCCACTTCCTTGAAAGTGTATGCATGCAGGTTATAATGCTGGATCGGTACAGTACACATGGTCGGTCAACTATGGGAAAAGAAGCGAGCTGGCATCTCCAGGGAACCTGCGTGTGAGGGGAAGAAAAGGCTGGGATTACCCCTTGTTGCTCTGGGCCATTTGATATGCTGGATGTGCTGGATGTCAACAGGCTGATTAGTGCCTTTGACAGCCAAGGATCTCCCAAACTAGTTCTGCAAAGGAAGGTGGCGGGGGGAGGGCGGCGGGGGGTGGAGGGTGGGTGTGTGTGTGTGTGTGTGTGTGTGTGTGTGTGTGTGTTGGGGGGGTATGTAAGAGGCAGGAAGCTCTTGCTCAAGACACTTTGTACATACTGCAATGTAATGTAATGTGGGATCCCTTTCGCAAACGCCCCACGTGTGCTCATTAGCGGTAGATGTTGCCAGATTATATCAGAGTGGCTGGTGATGGCTGATTGTGTGAAGTGACATGATGCACTGGTTTATGGGTGCAGACAGGGACGCTGACAGCTTTGACCTGGCCTGGGACAAACATGTCTGAAAGCCCCCCCCCCCCACTCAATACATTCTGCAGTACAATGAGGACCCAATTCCAGCCCCCTCTGTCCCTGGGCCCAGGACAACTGACCCCTTTGCAGCTGCAGATTGCAGGAGGGAGTTGACAGAGGGCTGCAGCAGGAGGAAAGAAGAAATGGCGGTGCAGGTTTTGCACGCAGGGGTTGCCAGATTGGGCGGTTTCCTGCCGATTTGGCCTGTTGATTTAGTCCATGTGTGGGTAAAATACCAGCTTGAGTGGGATGTATTGTAGATATACAGTATGAACATATAGAAAGCAATAGAAATCAGTTTTCGGGATTTAGTGCCCCCAAGTGGTTTTGAGCATTTTTTGGGCTGAAAATCATCAGTCATATCTGGCAACCCTGTTTGCACCTCAGAACAAGTCAAGTCAGCGATCTGATCTGTGCAGAGAAGCTGCTGCTGAAGGTGGTATAGTAGGTAGAAACTTACCCCCCACATACTGTACATGCACACGCACACGCACACACACACACACACACACACACACACACACACACACACACACACACACACACACACACACACACACACAGATGCAAAGAAACACGCATGCACACACACATGTACAAAACACATACACACTGACATACATGCATGCATACACACAGACACATACACACACACACATTGAATGTTCACACACTGGCACACACACACACACACACACACACACACACACACACACACACACACACACACACACACACACACACACACACACACACACACACACACACACACACACACACACACACACACACACACACACACACACGCAAGCAAACTTGTTGCAACATGGCCCCCCTTGAGGCTTTTTTGTCTTCATGGGCAGCGGCCTGATTCAACACGCATTTGCCCACCTAAGAAAAACATCTAAGCCTCATAACTTCCACAACGTCTACTGTGTGTGACAGCTTCTATCGTTTTGGCTGTGAACGTGATGACTCTCGATTATGACTCATAGCCTGTGCATGGGCTGTCCTGATAATATTTCCATGTGGCATTTCAAAAAGAAAACACACCGCTGTCGTTTATTCAGACAAACTGCCTGTGCTGTGAGTGACAGACTTTGGTTTATTTTTTCTTTACACTGGCAAACGTGCGTACAGACTGCGTTCTGACCTTTCTTCAAGCTAGGCATCTCTGTCAACACCTGTGTTTTTTCTTGTGTTTCTAAGATAGACAAGTAAGGTATATTAAGTATTTGGCATTTTGTGTGTGCATCAACCTGAGTTTTGTCTTTTTCTACCTTTGGTCAGTGACATGTTTCAGCCTTCAAGGAGACTCTCCTCTTTTGTGACTTTCTACTACACTAATGCTTGAGCTGCCCTAGTCCCAGGCCAGACTCTTTGACATGATGTGTATGTGTGTGTGTACTCTACTTTATTAAGAAAAAAACACTCCTTTGCATCTGCACTTGTTGTTCTGTATATTTCCTGTGCACCTCGTATCTACTAATTATGTTGGCTATGATCATTTCCTCAATTGCAAGTCGCTTTGGTTAAAAAATAAAAAAAGTCTGTCAATTGCAATGTCATATAATGTTGAAGTGTATAGCAGAGTGGCAGCTAAGCTGATGAAGGTATCTCACAAGCAGGCCTACTCTGCCCTAGCCTGGCTCTCACGCAGACCCTTAGTGCTTCGTGCATCTTCGTTACAATCCATCTGCGTGAGAACCAAGTTAACTCTGCCCTACAATGGCAAAGTGCAGTAACAACATATTTTGTCAAAATGGAGTTTAGGCTGGAAATAGTATTCATCATGCAACACTTTATCTTGTGGCAAAGCCTATAAGTCCGAATGTGTCCTGTTTTAGAAATGTTGCTATGTCAAATTTGCAGCAACTACAATGCTTTGAAGGCATTTTTCAGTTTCTGTTTCAAAGCTGGTTGCTACTGCACTTTGCCTTTGAAGGGTCGTACTGATAGCTTTGACGGCACGGGACATCTGTCATCTGAGAAGCCCCGTACTCCCCATCCCTCAATACATGAAGAGTTCAGATGCAAAACCCCCTAACTCCATTTCTGAAGACCTGCACTTCTATATTTTTAGAGAACCCCGTTGTTGGTTTGGCTTACATTCATATACTTGATAATACATATTAATAGTTATATTACATAAATAAAATAAAAAATATGCAATTTTGATAGCTTTGTATTAAATAAAAATGAATTAAGATTATTTTCTGAAAAGGCACTTAAGGGGTTTTGCATCTGAACTCTTCACATGTGCAGTAGTGGGTGCCGGGGACCCCTTGGGGGCCACAAGGGGGTGCTAGGGGGGCCGCCGCAAGTTGAAATGAACAGTATTGTAAAATACTGAATGGCCTCATTTATGCCATAGTCAACACTGCCACATTCATGATGTTTCCAGTTGTAGTTGCATATGGATTGAGGGGCGCACTTATCGACGAAAGGTAGTGCAGTGAAAAAAATGGTGTGGCACGATCCATGTCAGGGGGGGCCTTGGCTGGAATCAACCGGTATATGGGGGGCCTTGTCATGGTAAGGTTTGGAAAGCCCTGGCCTAACATGTTAGGTAGAAGGAAGCTTCTGTCATATTTCTCAAAGCCTTTGTACTTAACGGTTAAGGCATATACAGGTATTGTTATCTGTGGAGGATTTAAGATGTCGTACAGCTACTGACATTTTTTTCTTCAAAAACTGAATTGAACTGGTAAAACCTCCCATACGTTTTTGGTTACGAAGCGACAACATCCCATCTCCATCACATCTCTACCGGCCTTGTCATGGTAAAGTTTAGGAACCCCTGAGCTAGACAACTGTATAGTTGTTTTTAAAAGAAATGATAGGCACACGGCCATCAAAAGACCAACCTTGGGATGGGAACTATTCAGCACTGAAAACTCATTATGCTTAATCTCTGAAGGTGCAACGGACTTAAAAGACTCACCACACAAATACTTAACCACACACGCACACAAAACAAACAAACAATAACACTTTACCACCAACCTCCACATGCCATGCCAGGCCTGGTAAGTGAAAAACACTCACCAGTATGAGCAGGTTTAAACTGGTTTGATGAAAGAAACTGGGCTGAGTCAGAGGTGCCAAACTAAAAGCCAGTAAGCTTTCAAAACATCCTAGGAAAAGGTTTTTTATTTGATTTCTTTGTGGAAGCCTATCCTTAGCTATAGTTTTGTTTAAATCATAATGAGCTGTGACAAAGTAGTTAAATGATTAACCTCATTTGGTACATTTGACGCGAGAGTGCATTGTACTCATGGAGCCTAGGCTTAAGTCGTACCGCCTGCTTTGCATGGTAACAATCGTCTTGACTTCTGCCACTATGTACAGGTGTATGTGTGACCTACAGACAGTGTGGGAACCTTTTCGCCTGAGCGCAAAAGCAATCTACTACTAACCTAGTGGACGTTCCACTGAATCGCAATTGTACAGTAGGCCTAATCCACGCAAAACACACACAGTATGGCGTATAGTCCTGATGGCCAGCTGCTACTACTTTGACATACTGCTGCCGTAATTATAAAAATAGTCACCCTCTAGTCTAAACGGTATATAGATAATGGAGATGCGTCTGCAGTGTGTTAAATTCTCAAAGGCTTTCCAGCCGCTGACTTCCATCAGCTCAGAAGTTCAGATAGAAACCCTGATTGCATCGCTCAACACACATTAATAATGAATATCAAAGTGAATGATCAATCTACATTTGGCTGTGGAGGAAGCGAGTGCATGACTGAATGCATTGCGTAACAGCTAAAAGAGAAAAGAAGACAAGAGAGACTCCAGGAGAGAGTGGGAGAGAGAGTACATAGTTTTAGTAGTCACACACACGCACACACAGGATGGACATAAACAATCAGCTATTTGTTCCTCTGCCAAAAAACCTAATGCGCCACAATCATTTCCGTTCCCTCTTTTCCTCCGTACCCCCCACCCATCCCCCCGATCCACCAAAAAGGCCATCTCAAAGTAACCAAGGCAGACATGAAGAGCTCAGTAGAAATCACATGTTTGTTCATTTTCTCTTTTTTGCAGAATAGAAAATGGCAGCTCATACATAATAACAAAAATAAAATAAATACATTATCATATTTACAACTATAACAATCGAAAGCATCTAAATTAACTTTTTTTTTTGGGAGGAGATGATAAAAACGTAACCACTACCTGAGCATCAGTCTGAAAACGTTCCACCACGTAAGTTGGTTTAACGCTTAAAGACTGGCTTTATGAAAGACACAATACATAAAATAAAATAAAAAAAAAACCCTTAGAAAGTACTACGCTACTCTCTATACAGGTTCCTATGCAAACGAAGCACTACATGTGGATAGCGACAAATGGTTGAATATTGCAGTGTGTAGTATCCTTTAAACATAAACAGAGTATTCTCTGCCTTTTGAAAAACACACATGTGGTGCGGTGTAAAAACTAAGCTGGGTGATTTTTTTAACAGTACACCAGTCTGCATTGCAGTCTTGATACAGATTGGTTGTTGTAGCCATGTGATCTATAGTAGATAAGAAGTCATGACCCAAGTTCCTAGAATCCTAACAAACTAAAGCAATATAAAGAAAAGATTGCACTCAAAAAACTTTTCCTAAGAAATCTTTTCATTAGACTTCAGTGGCAACACATGTTTGACCTTTGAATATTTCTACTGTACAGTACGACAACTGCTTGAGTTGAGAAAGTCATAGAAACGCTGTGTAATCTTTCCCACTGAAGTCTTTGCTACAAAATGTTTACTGGAATAAGCAAATTAAATAAGAGAAGTGTTTGGAATGCAACCTTTTTTGTTTTTGACTTTGGAGATGAGAGTGTTGAATTGCACTCATTGAAGACCTTTATGTCAAAAAAACAAAAATCTCTAAATTGAGTCTGACATTCAGAAGAACATTAGGAACGTTTCACACAACTACAGTAGTTTCCCTCTAGCCACCAGGTGGTAGGGGGCATATAAGCATACGAACACACTCATGACAGCATTGATTTGATAGGGACAAGGAGGGGCCGACAACAATGCTGGTCTTGGATTGGTCAGGGGCACCGATGATTGACATAGACTGTGCCCTCAGAGATCGGGGCCAGGGATTTGCTTGGGCAGTGTACGTGTGTGTGAAGGTCACACCGAATTGATTGGCTAGTGCGGAATGGAAGGGCATACAGTACGTACAACAGCCAAGGATGGCACTGCTACAAACGTATGCACTTCACTTCACTGAAGGAGTCTAAAGAAAGGCCTCTAGAGATTGATTAAGTGCCTCAGAGATGTGAGGACCACTGGGATTGCATGGTAGAGCTTATACATGAACTCAAATCTCAAAAATAAATGAACAAAGAAGCACTTCAGATTTCTTTTTGCTTTTTTAATCGCCTCACAAATGTTCCGGGCTTGCATGCTTCTTTTTTTCAGTGTGAAATGTCGATGGAAAAAAGCAAAAAGAAATCTGATGAGTGCTTCTTTATTCATTCATGTTTGAGATTTGAGTTCATTCATTGACAAAGTTAAGCACCCAGTGTAGAGCATTAGACTACAAGGTGTTGAGCGCGCTTCCTGATCCTTCTATGTGCACAGTGTTACACAACGCACAAAAAAGTGAAAAAACAAACAAACAAACAAAATAAAATTCCCCTCTTACAAGTCACAGTGTGTCCCTGTGGATAAACAGTATCTATTGGTACCTATTAAAACAAAATATACAACTCCCCTTGTACTCAAATGTAAAAGGGTCTTCTTACTGATAACGCTAACTATTTCAAAAAAATATGTATTATGGTGGTCAAACATCAGGAAGTCAGCCAGGTAGGGTAAGGACAGTGAACGTTTCGGAGACTGATCAGTAGTAACACGTGGCTCCACTGGCGTAACGCAAGTACTTCAGGCCCCCCTGCAAGCTACCAAGAATGGGCCACCAAACAAAAAAAAGAGGGCCTACCATCAAATGGAAGGGGCCCGTTTCTTCAAGTCAAGGGCCCGTTTCTTCAAGTCAAGGGCCCATGTGGGCCCCCAGCCTCGTAATGGGCCCCCTTGCCTAACGGGGGCTGCAGGGGTATACTTTACGCCCCTGCGTGGCTCTGACTTTGGAATGCCTCTTTGAAGAGCCGATCAAAAGGAGAAATATGAAGGTGTGGGTTATTATCATGCCACCTCCTTCAATCTGTTTTACATCCTCTTGGCTGCCAACAAATGGCTCAGTGTCTCTTGCACATAAGTTATGTTGCACTTTTTGTTCAATTAGTACCCTTATACTAACAGCAGAAGAAAAAAAAAACGCAGTGATGAATGTGGCACAGTTGAATAGACGCCAAATAGGACTATTAAAGACACGCAGTACAATCTGTGCTGTTCACTTCACAACACTCACTCTCTCTGTCTCTGCTGTAAAGAAGTTGTGAATGTACAGTATACGGTAGTGAGGATTGAAAAGGGCTGCTACAGTACACAAATGTGTGGTGGTGTCACACCTCAGAGAAATCAGTTGAAGGTGAAGATTGTGCACATCCCGGGAAGAGGTGTAGGACAAAGGCTGACTGTAGTTTCGGAGTGAGAGGTCTGCACACTTAAGATCCTTTTTAATTTTCTTTTATTGTTTCATGGCTGGCCAGTCATAAAATAATAAAAGAAAACAAAAAGGATTTTAAGTGCGCAGACCTCTCACTCCGAAACACTTCAAAAAAAGAAAGAGGCAGTGATCCATGATATTTCCAGTTACACACATCTTCATGAGAACAGTCCTCCCATCACAATTCCTCCTAATGACCAACTGAATTTTGAGATATATTTTTTTAAATCTCACTCCCAGTGTTGATGCTAAATGCTAAATGTAAGATGTATCATCAGTCCAGTCCATTACCAGACCATGTGGTGGGCTACTAAGTGCTTTAGGGGCTGAAATATTAAGATGAACGAACGCAGGCGCATGGAGACGATCAAGCTCACTCTTTGGTACCCATAGGGCCAGTTGATGTGGAAACAAGAGTAGGTAACATGGGATTCGTTGGCAAAGTCTGAAGTTTCTTTCTTTCTGGGTGGCCATGTTCGGGAGGGCTGGGCGTTGTATATTTTTTCAACAGTTCACGGTCGATTCCAAACGGGTGTTGCACTGATTGGTGGAAAGTGACAGGATGTTGCACTGATTGGTGGAAAGTGACAGGATGAATTTAGGAAGGAAGATTAATGAGCAGAGACTTAAAACTCCATCCCAAGGGGTAGATTAAAGTTGAAACTGCACGCAAACATACCGCTGCTAAATTGGCCACCGCGTTGTTGGCTTTGCACACACACTGGCAGACTTGCCAAATGACAAAAAGGAAAAAAAAATATATTGATGTAAGGCCAGGTATCTTTTATCAAAAGGCACATTTAAATATTAATAAAACACACTGACGTTAGTGGGGGTGGGTGGGAGTGGTACAGTCTATTACGGAGAGAGAGAGAGAGAGAGAGAGAGAGAGAGAGAGAGAGAGAGAGAGAGAGAGCACGAGAGAAACAAAGAGACAGAGAGAGAGAGAGAAAGAGACAGAAACAGACAGAGAGAGAGAGAGAGAGAGAGAGAGAGAGAGAGAGAGAGAGAGAGAGAGAGAGAGAGAGAGAGAGAGAGAGAGAGAGAGAGAGAGAGAGAGAGAGAGAGAGTGAGAGAAACAAAGAGACACACAGAGAGAGAAAGAGACAGAAACAGACAGACAAAGAGAGAGAAAGAGAGAGAGAGAGACAGAGAGAGGGGGAGCAATGGCAGGTTGTAATGGAGATTTAACACAAAAAAAACCCACGCATGGCAGAAAATCATGGCAACCATATGGTTCCTGATGAAGAGTGAATATCCCAGTGTAAGCAACAATCCACAACAGGGAACCCCAGGATGAGTGCTGGCAGTCCCCTAAGGACCACTTGGCCAGACCAGGTCCACCTGGGATGGAAGCTCAGCCAAGATAACAGCCAGCACTGTCAACAATTTGTCCCCTCACAGTCACAACACCTCGCCTTGCCTTTGCCTTCACCTCACCACACCCTACCCCCCACCCACTCAATGTTCTTGCCACACACGATCCCCTTGTGTTTTCATTTCCATCCAGAAGGTGGCAGCGGTTCCTTTTTTGTGAAAAACAAACAAACAAAAAGGAAGAAATTAAAAAATTAAATAAAATTAAAAAATAAAGAGAGAAAAAAAACAAGCTTCTGCTGAGGGCCCGCATGGTTGTGGAACTGTGTTACGCCCAATTCCCACCCTGTCCACCTGTGGACTAATTAAAAGTGAGAAGAGGGGGGCGTTGGCTGTCGGCTTTAGCCTCGGTGGCATTAGCAACGCCATGTCGTGCAGTGGCGGCAACGCCAACGCTAGCGGCGGCGCCGCTAGTTCTGATGTCTCTTCATGTGGAGGGCCAGGTGGTCGGAGCGGGAGAAACTTCGGCTGCAGACAGAGCACTGGAAGGGCTTGGCCCCCGTGTGCTTCCTGAAGTGGCGCGTCAGCTCGTCAGAGCGGGCAAAGCGCCAGTCGCAGCCCTCCCACGAACACTTGTACGGCTTCTCTCCTGAAATAAAACCCAGACACACAACACAACATGGCGTCAGCAAAGTCAGTGCGCAGTCCGGGACAGCGGGTAGAAACTTTTGTACACACTCACTCACGATCAACTGATCAAAGACACGATAAAAAGCGTTCAATCTGAACTTAACTTTAATCGACAAAGAGGTATTTAGTATCAAGGTATAAAAGGGACTTGATGTAATGTAGGAAGACTTTCCAAACAGCACACAGAATGTGTAGTGCATGCCAGCCGCATACTTCTGCCTGGCAACATAACACACTGCATCCAAAATAGTCGAGCGGGCAGGCGGGCGCGCAGACGCAGCCCTTTCATACCACGCCGCACTATAAGTCTTACCCGTGTGCGTCCTCAGATGGGCTTTCAAATGCGACGACTTGGTGTAGACTTTCTTACAACCTGCAAAGAAGAAGAAGGCAATAAATGTCAAACCTGGCACATCCTGACATCAGAATTACATGTCCCGAACCTGTTTGGTAGCCTGAGTAACAAGGCGAGAACAAATCATCACACAGTAGTGCCTCCGACTCAAAAGGTCACGTCACTTTCATCTAAAACTGTGTGATCACCGTCGATCATAAATTATCTAGATATGCGTGACTCTGGCATATCTTCTTTAATGTGGGAGGCCTAAACTGTTTTCCCTCGACTGGCCCAAAGGCACAAGCAGCACAGCGGAAGGAATGTCACAGCTCATTCACGGCTCACCTGGTATGTCACAGTGATGTATCCGCCGCTTGTCAAGGTCGGGGTTGTTCCTGCGGTTGTACCTGACGCCGGGGCCGGGCGCTACAAGGCCAGGTGCGGAGGCTGGGGGCGCGGGTGTGGGCGTGGGCACAGACGAGGAGGAAATGGGCCCGCCGCTGCCGGCGCCGCCGCTGGCACTGGTGGAGGTCTGCACTGCGAACTTGGACGCCATGCTGGCCGCGTAGGACGGGGGCGGCGACAGGTTCTGCAGCAGGTCCTTGCTGCGGTCCGGGCTGCCCGGTTCTGAACTCGGGGGCGACGGGGGCAGGTAGCCTGGTGGCTTGTGCTGGAGCTGGGTGTACTGGCCAGCTGCGGACGGCGAGTATCCCCTGGCACCAGCCATGGCACTCCCAGCGACAGCACCACCACCCAGGGCCTTACTGCCGCTGACCAGGGCCTGGTCCGCCAGGCTGAGACTGCCGAAAGAGGGCACCGCGGAGGACAGGCTGCCGTGCGGGTCGGCACACAGCGCACCGGCGGGCACAAACGTGTCTAGTTCCGAGTTCAAGAGCTGGAAAAGGGGGATGTCGTGGAAGTCAAGAGACGGGGCCATGGGCTCCTGTTTGATGAAAACATTGCCGCCGCCGGTGTCTGATGCAGGGCTGAAGAGGCTGGTGTAGTCGGCGTGGTGGTGGGGGTGGTGGTGATGGTGGTGGGGATGGTGGGGGTGAGAGTGCGGATGAGGGTGAGGGTGGTGGGGGTGTGGATGTGGATGTGCGGCTGGGGCCAGAGAACCAGGGCAGCTGGGATAAAAGACTGACTCCACGGGCTCCGATTTGACCTGGGCCATGGCTGGTGTCACGGGCCTACACAGGCCCGTCCGCAGGTAGGTGACGTCTGGGAGGAAGACGCTGGCGTTGAGGCCGTACGGGGAACTGTGGCCCTGGCTGGACTGCTCGAGCATTGTGGTGGTGGTGGCGGTGGTGGCGGGACCGTCTTTTGGAAACTTCTTGTCCTCGAGTATTCCGTGCGGAGGCGGCTCCATGTACTTCTCCATCTCTGATTTAATCTGGGAAATGATGAGATAATTGATTATTATTTTATTATTATATAATGAACAGTTTAGAGCCGTCACGTGTCTGAGAAGGCCACGGACACATCCTGAATCCTAAATTGTCAATAGACTTGCTGGACAAGCCATGGATGAACGATACGTAACAGTGTTGTCAAAGCAATCAACGATTCTCAGCTACAGTGTAAAATACAGTGCAATAGTGAAAGTATTGATTGGACATAATGGTTTAGTCCCACCACAGCTCAACAATTCTAAATGCGCACATTTGTAACATAAGCTGAGAGGACAGACATAAACTGGTGTTGTGACATTTGGGCTGCTATCTTCTTCACGCATTGCCTCTGGCTAGGCAACAGTCCAACAACACCCTGCAACACCACCACCACCACCACCACTACAACATGCCAGTGGTGCTGACGGGGTGGAGGAGGTGGGTGAAAGGGGTGGGGGGGCGTCTACCCCATAAGAAGAAAATGTAAGCTTGAGAGCTAGTGGGGAGCTGAGCTGAGATAGCATCTCGTCATGGGCGCACCTCGGGGCAACAGCTCCCTGGCTGGCGAGGACATTTTTTGACGGAGGGGAGGCATGAATGGAGAGACCCGCGCGAAGCCCGTGGAGCGTGGCTACGGTACGCATAAACTATGGAAATCTACCGCTGAATTTAGACCTCACAGCTGCTCCAGAGTCATGGATACCTCTCTCTCCCAAGTTTTCAAATTAAGGTCAGCGTCGATGGCGTGGGGAACTTTAACCTCCCAGCAATGAGTACAGTAGTGGTCCTTGCTACTCTGCGGTCCATGCGTCGCGGATCACTCATCTCCTTGGCCAAATAGCCTTCATCGCAAATCAACCCATCAATTCCAAAGTCACATGGCAAAACGCCAAACAAGCAATTTTGTAGGCTATTTACACAGGCTATCGTAAATCTGCAGTGGCTACGGCTCGAGCCTGCAGACGCCTATCGCGTCGCCTCTGTGTTATTGCATGTTAAAATAAACAGTATTAACACGAATCAATGTAATGGATTTAAAATACAGCATATGTTTAGGGAATTATGCTAAACCGTTGCTAAATCCTAGCTGATGCCCACAGTTATGAATAAACGTGTACTAACCAGAATGTGGTCGATTGTCGGGGTGCCATTAAAAATATTCCTTCCTATATTAGAAACGAACCCGCAATCTTCTTGCAATCCCCCCGACGGTGCAGCTTTGAAAGGTGTATAAAACGACTCCACTTGCCCCGGAACGATACCCGCACTGTTTGGTAACAAAACAGTGGCCATGAACGCCAGTCAGACGATAGAATGTGTGATATTAATTTAACAAGCCTTACTGCGGTAAATAACACGCCAATGTAGCTGTCAAGTGTTCGCTCCTTGTTTCACGTTTGACATGTCAAATTACGCAACCGCCTGATTTCAATGGCTCAAGACGGGGCGGGGCTCGGCGCTGAAGAGAGAAAAGAGACATGCCAGTTCGACCACATTTACTGACATTTTATCCATTCTGCCCCCTTTTTAAAGCCGATCATGGCGTTAACTTTATTTCTTGCCATGGGACTAGGTCACCAAATGTGGTCAGAAATTTACCAGCCGACAGGACATCAAATTTAATCACCAATGGTTTAGTTGGTATTTATTATAGGCTAATAAAACCAATGTACACTTTACCCAAGGCTGTTGAGAGATAACTATTGTTATTTTTTGTAAATTAATCATGGGGAAAAAATAAAACTGCTGTGTGGAAAGGAACTTAACCTCTTTGTGTCTGTGTCATTCAGACAGCCACTGACTACAGATGCCAAGCTCACTGGGTGTGAATGCCAAATGCCTTAATGACGAGACACTTTGTGCTCTCCTTATACATTTTTCTCTGCCTGTGCCAAAACTTCTCAACCTGGGATTCAAAGTACCTGTATTTATTTCATAGTAGGCTTCCCAGACCAGACCTGTGTTGCCCAAGGCTCCCAGGGACTAGGTCAGTTTCTACCCCCCCTCTCCTCTCCCACCAGCACCAGCCCCACTATCTCTCCTCCTCCCCCTAGGCCATAATATGTGCTGGTATGCACAATCCCGGAGCAGCTGTCTGTGTGGAGTGCAGTCTTTATGCCAGCATGCCGGGGGAAGCACTGGAGTCGGCAAAGACTCTTGCCAGAGGGAAATATTGAGAATGTTTCAGATCTAAAATAGGACAATATCATGAGCGTGCTATGCGCTGTACTTAAAATGGGCATACCAAATGTACCATGGAGACTTAAAATAGATCTGGGGGCACACAAACTTTTTCCGCATAATACTCAGAAACAAATCTACAATGAATTATATAGGCCTACGTATTTTCTCATCAATCAGGCCATTACTTTTTTTCTTGCTCTCTTTTTTTACCCCATCAGAAATAGATGGGGGTGGTGTTTTTTTTTTTTTTTGGTTGTTGTTGTTGTGAAGCTTCATTCTTCAGGCGATTGATGTACTAGTCTTGGTGAAATGTCACGTTCATGCGAACAAAAGGGGATATGAAGGTATGTTTGTGTGGCATGTTCAAACAAAGGTGTGCCCATGTGTTGGCAGAGCAGGTAAAACGTGATGAGAGTACCAAAGCAATACACACACACACACACACACACATACACACACACACACACACACACACACACACACACACACACACACACACACACACACACACACACACACACACACACACACACACACACACACACACACACACAC
This sequence comes from Engraulis encrasicolus, assembly GCF_034702125.1. NCBI lineage: Eukaryota > Metazoa > Chordata > Actinopteri > Clupeiformes > Engraulidae > Engraulis > Engraulis encrasicolus. Next base: position 10,642,938 of record NC_085869.1, read on the forward strand.
ACACGGCAAATCACAGACAAATCTAAGGCAGCTAAGTCAACATTCTCACTGCAAAACTTCAGCTTGTCTCTTCACAGAGTGACTTTTGGTTGTTTTGTGAATAGCCCCCAGATGATGTACTGTATGCATTACTCTGGCTTTTTTTTTGCTGTGATTTATTATCTGGCATAATATATATGGGAAATGGGGGGGAAGTTCCATCAATTTGGGCGCAGTCCATCACATTTCTATGACATTCTCTCTTGACTTTCCCCCCTGAGGTAGGCTACGTGGGCTTTGCTGCCAGTGAACACTGTAAAACTCTGCAAGTGTAAGCCTGCCGTATAAATAGCTGTTTTTTCCCCTCCAAACTCCACTTAAAAAGCTCTAGGTCTCAGCGAGGATGGCACCTTGACAGCCGAATGCGTGTCCTGGTTGCTCTAAGAAGGAGCTCCACTGTGTGAGTAAAATGTATATTTTTAATGCAGACAGACAGATCGGTACGACAGACGTACTTTAAACATACTTTAAAAGAAAAATCCAAAGCGACATAGCAGATAGATAGATAGATAGATAGATAGATAGATAGATAGATAGATAGATAGATAGATAGATAGATAGATAGATAGATAGATAGATAGATAGATAGATAGATACATACATAGGCCTATATACTGTACATACATACATACACATACATACACATACATACATACATACATACATACATACATACATACATACATACATACATACATAGCCTACATACATACATACATACATACATACATACATACATACATACATACATACATACATACATACATACATACATACATACATACATACATACATACATACATACATACAGACATACATACATACATACATACATACATACATACATACGATATATAGAGTACATACACACATACATACCCTACATAGACACATAGATATGTACAGTGTATCAGTGTATCTGATCCCATGCCAGATAGCATTGGCTCCACTGGCCGTTTATCAAAGCCTGACCTTTACTCTGACCCTTCAGATCTGCAGACATGGCGTCACGAAGAACATCTGTCACGTCGCTGAGTATGGCACGTCCTCCTCTTCCTCCTCCTCCTCGTCTTCCTCCTTATCATCTTCCTCCCCCTGCTCCTCCTCTTCCTCCTCCTCTTCCTCCCCCTCCTCCTCCTCCTTGTCTTCCTCCTCCTCCTCCTCCTCCTTGTTTTCCTCCTCCTCCTCCTTTTTGTCTTCTTCCTCCTCCTCCTTCTCCTACTCTTCCTCTTCTTCCTCCTCCTCCTCCTCCTCCTATCCTCCTCTTCCTCCTCCTCCACCTCCTTCTCGTCCTCCTGCTCCTCCTCCTCTTCCTGCTCTTTATTCTCCTCTTCCTTCCTCCTGCTCCTCCTCCTCCTCTTCCTCCACCTCATCCTCCTCTTCTTCCTCCACCTCATCCTCCTCCTCTTCCTCACAAGCTGAAAAACGTGGGACACCAACCATCCATGTTCCAGACACACACACACACACACACACACACACACACACACACACACACACACACACACACACACACACACACACACACACACACACACACACACACACACACACACACACACATATGCATATACTGTACATGTATACATGCATGAAGTCACGCAGTCACACATGTACGCACGAATGCCCGCAGACACGCACACACACAGACACGCACACACGCAGACACGCACACACAACTCCCACCCAGCCAACAGCCAACAACACCCAAAAACCTCCGAATATGCCCAACAACTGCTCCGCTCCGCACCTCTGATCAGTGGGAATGCATGGCACGTGCTGGCACTGGCGCTGGTGTGGCCCTACCCCATAACCCAGTAGCTGCCCCTGCCCCCAGTAGCTGCCCCTGCCCCCAGTAGCTGCCCCTGCCCCCAGTAGCTGCCCCTGCCCCCAGCACCCACAGTGCCACTAGTCTCCACTGGTGTGGCCCTACCCCATAACCCAGTAGCTGCCCCTGCCCCCAGCACCCACAGTGCCACTAGCCTCCAGCGGGCACCAAAAAAGGCCAGGGGACAGACAGACACACACACACACACACACACACACACACACACACACACACACACACACACACACACACACACACACACACACACACGCACGCATGCACACACATACACACACACACGGCACGAACATACAGTATGCAAACACACACACACACACACACACACACACACACACACACACACACACACACACACACACACACACACACACACACACACACACACACACATATGGCACTAACACACACACACACGTCCGCGCACGCACACACACACACACACACACACACACACACACACACACACACACACACACACACGTGCGCGCACACCCACACACACATATGGCACGAACACAAAAGTATGCAAACACAACGGTGGCAGCTAGGCAAGGGCCCATCATCACAGCATGCCCTGAATTGACAGTTGTCTAACGCTGGTTGATTACTATGTGTGAACTATGAGGCAACGGTGTGGAAATGCCAGTAATGAGTTGATGGCAGAGAGAGCGAGCATTGGAAGAGAGGGGATGTCAGTGGCGTGCACAGACATTTTGGGGGGCAGGTGCTCAAGAGGGGATGAGATGAGGGGCATGTGGAACTTCTGGCTGCCTTAACTAGAGTGAATTTGTCATAGCAGACCATTATTGTCATATGCTATTAATTGTCAAGCATTTGTAGATGATTATGTCAACATGAATCACAATACACTGAAGAAAAAAAAAACATCCAAAGAGAAAAAGTGTCAAAAAGTTTTTTTTTGTCCAGTAGGGCAAAGGAGCAGGTGCTTTAGCACCACCCCATCCCTATCTGTGCACGCCTATGGGCTATGTTGTACTGCTACTGTGTGGGCATGACTCTACGTGTATATGCTGTCACATTAACAACATTATCGATGACTTATTACTTTGTACCACATTAAACTAAGATTAGCTCTAAGGATATACAGTATAGTAGTATAGCAATTGAAAGGAGATGCTTCATTCATTCTGGAGGAGGAAGTCAAAGAAAGGCATGACACGATTAGAGGTTGGAGTTTGTTTTGAGAGCAGTGCAAATGTACTTTGTGCTCTCTCTCTCTCATTATAAATAAATCTGTTGGTAATTACTTGTACGGGTCGAACAAGCAATACTGTAATATAGCCTGATATGTACTATCTTTTCTCTTTTTGAGACAGAAAATAATTCAGCCTAGAGCCTTTGAACCAGGAAAGTAGTTCGAACATGAATAAAAACCTGTGCGGTTTTGTGATGCTAAAAAATAGGCCAAAGACACCTGAGAGAAAGTAGCTGGAATGAACATGAATATGTAGAAATCAGTACACAGGTTACATGCATACAGTACTTTATCTTAATGAGTCGGTGTGTCGGTGTGCTTTTCAATGTGTAATGACAGCCAGTCCAAACAGGATTTGCTGGTTCACATAATAGACAACAAGTACTATTTACACAGCAATAAAAGACTAATCCGCCAGCAAGTAAGTTTGAAATTAGAAGCAACAAAAGCCTGACTCTCCTCTCTCTCTGCTCTCTCTTTCTCTTATATTCACTATATCCATTGGTGTAGTCTACGTAGAACGTAGGTATACACAGTATACCCACTTGAAAATGTATACCCACCTAAAATTGATTGATACAGTACAGTATTTAGAATATCACAGTATACCCACCACAAATTTGTTCAAACATACTGTATCCCCACCTCAAAAAAGCAGACTACACCACTGACTATATCACACATCTATTCAGAGGACAAAATAAAGTGATAAATACCAGAGTATGTCAGACTGTTTTAAGAGCTTAATGACTAAATGACCAAGTTAATGACTCAACTGCAACAAGCAGTAAGTTCGAAACTTAGGTAATCTGAATTTCCTTTCTGTCATTACCACTTTCTCTCTGCTTCCTTCTTTCTCTTTTTCTGTTCACACAGACACACACAAACACATACACACACACACACACGCACGCATGCAAGCACGCACGCACGCAGGTAGGCAGGCAGGCAGGCAGGCAGGCAGGCAGGCACGCATGCACACACACACACACACAGACACAGAGAGAGAGAGAGAGAGAGAGAGAGAGAGAGACCCCACAGAGAAACACGCAGACCAGACCCCCCCTCACACACACAGCCCATACTTCTTTGACACGTTCTGTCTGTGTCTCTCCTTCCTTCGACGTAGCTCATACAAGAATCCCTCCGAAAAGTGTTTTTCTTTGGTGTGGTGTGTCTCTAAGGGCCTCGTGACCTGAGACACTGACTAGACTAGACGGACTATAGGTGATATATCCCGCCGACACTGCAGGGGCTACAGTGTCGCCATAAGGTCTTCCTTAAAACGAGTCGCGCCGCGTCGATGAGAGGGGTCGATTCGATGCATTTTTTTACGCAGCGGCCTATTTGCATGCGTTGGGGTGATGATGACACATCCCAGCAGCAGGCAGCTGCCGGCTGGGGCTGTTGCTGCAATCGGGGGAGGGAGGGAGGGGACGGAGAAAATGTGACAAGATCTGGACGGCAGCCGGCCCCTGTGTAAATGCCAATGGGATTAGAGCAGCGCTTAATTACGCAGCTATTAAAAGTGACATTTCAAGTTTGTTGGCATTTAGTGTGAAGTTGATTTCCCACATTTTGCGTGATGATGATGATGATGATGATCATCATCATCATCACGTCTGCCTGGCTGCTGCTGCTGCTATGGCATCCGACATGGATGGCTGGTAACCTCCTTTCTCTCTTTTACTGCATCTCTCTCTCTCTCTCTCTCTCTCTCTCTCTCTCTCTCTCTCTCTCTCTCTCTCTCTCTCTCTCTCTCTCTCTCTCTCTCTCTCTCTCTGTCTCTCTCGCTCTCTCTCTCTCTCTCTCTCTCTCTCTCTCTCACACACACACTCACTAGTTCTATCTCTCTGTATTATTCTCGCTTTCTCTTTCTTTTTTTGCGTATGAATATGTGTGTTTGCTTTGAACAGTATGCCTATGGAACTAAATAAAGTGCACTAGTCTACATTGTAGGTAAATACCAAGCTGTAAAATCCTTCCCACTGTTTAATGCAAAGTTTAACTTGAAATAAACAAAGAATGTATGGCAGTAACTTGATTATAATCAATGTAGGCCTACTTGTCTTACTGAGTGAACGTGATCATATTTTTCCTACTCATGGTCTAAATATTCATAGATCAACACATTCAATATGTGCAAAACAGTAAACCAAGATGCCACTCTATACATGTCATCCTTGGTATTTCAGTCTAATATGAAATGATGGCAAATCAGGTCCGAATAGCGTGAACTGGTTTGATCATTACTCAGAGCCAACACCCATTACAGATTGATGACGTTAGTGAACGCCGAACGGGTGCCCTCAAGTAGTGTCAGGATGCAGCCACTAGGTGGCAGCGAACATCCATGAAGTTCCAAAGGCTCACTGATCATCAGAACAAATGGCACTGCAGTTTTCACATTGCCTCACATCAGACATCACATACCTACAGTACACCATCAATTGCTTTTTAACAAAATACACCTTTTCCTTACTTAAACAATAAAAAAAATGTTCTTAATCAATTAACAAGCTTTTAGATCCATAATTGCTGAAGACAAGAATTGAATTCGTGTTTTGCAACATTTGCAATTATATTTCGACATCCGCAAGAAGATGTAAGGAAATATAAACGAGTTGTGATTGGAATAAGTATAAACAAAATGCCATTTTGACTGGCCTGGTGCTTTTTCATAATGAGATAAATTTGTTGAATAAAAACCTCAATTGAAAGACACATGAATAAGACATTGTTGAAAAGCTAACATACATACATACCATGTCTTACACAATTACAATATTCCCTATCTGTTTTTATATACATACATGACAAGAAATGTTGTGCTTCATTTTCATTTTCCTCTACGCTTATTAGAGTCGACTTGGTGAGCCAGGCCACCATAACCAATGGAACACTCTTTGACAAACACAGCTAGTGAAAGGTGAATATTCACCATTTATGGCTACTTTATGGCAGTGGTGTAGTCTACTTTTCTGAAGTGGGTATACTGTATATTTGAGATTTTTTTGAAGTGGGTATACTGTACATATTTGTGCTATTCAAAACAATGGATCAATCAATTTGAAGTGGGTATACTGAAATCCCTGAAATTTAGAAGTAGGTATACTCCGTATACCCGCGTTCTACGTACACTACACCACTGCTTTATGGGTACTTTGAGTTCCCTTTTTCCGTGCATTTATGCGTTCCTTTGTCCGTGCATTTTTGCATTTGCATGCAGCTCCCTTTTTCCTTGAGTTGAATTTGTGATGTGTGACTGTGTTTAGTAAAACTAAAACCATAGACATAATGAATACCATACATCTATTTGACTATATGCTTCACTTGCTTATCTAAGTTGCCGTTGCTCCTCTCTTGTTTGCTGCTGCTGCTGCTGCTGTGGCCGTTGTGCTCCACTCTTGTTTGCGACACGAGGCAGAGATGAGACTAATGCAAGTCTCTGGAGGGAAATTCAATATAATTTGTTAATTAAATGGAATAATTCAATCACGGCAACTCCAAAAACATTCATCAACACAAAGCCGTTTCTTTGGCTTAACACCGTAATTGATGCTTAAGTGAAAACAACTCCATTTCTAATGCAAGGCAAGTGTTTTATTTCCCCCCTGTTGCTGACCCCTCCACCCCCTCCTCTCCTCTCCTCCTCTCCTCTCCTCTCCTCTCCTACCCTCTCCTCCTCCACTTCTCCAGCGGCAGTGCCACTCACTAGGTTCCATACAAAGGCCTCCCCTGTTCTGCCTGTCTGGCTCTGATCTCCGCTCCACACAACGCTGGCCTCTGTTTGTCTCCATGCTCGCTGATACCTGCTGCCCCAGCTGAAACCAAACATTTATTAGAGCCATTTAATTTAACCTCTCTACAGGCTCATACAAGATGGGGGTGAGGGGGGGGGTGCACTGGAGTGTGTGTGTGTGTGTTGGGGGTGTTTGTGTGTGTGTGTGTGTGTCTGTGTGTGTGTGAGGGACTGAATTGAAAGGTCTGCACTGTTTGGTTATTATACCCAAGATCATCTCTCTCTCTCTCTCTCTCTCTCTCTCTCTCTCTCTCTCTCTCTCTCTCTCTCTCTCTCTCTCTCTCTCTCTCTCTCTCTCTCTCTCTCTCTCTCTGAATGGAGGGTTTGGGTTGGGGGGACGGGTTGAGGCATTACCTGGACTCCAAACATACCAGAGCACATTTAAACTGTCTTGAATTTCATCACAATGGGGACTAGATAGAGTTCAATTCATCCATGCGGGCCAAAATAATAAAACATAATTTCGGATAATCTGCCCCAAGAATGCGTGCACCGTTTGAAGTGGACAGGGTCCTATCTCCCGAGGGAATAATCGCCTTTTGACGGAGTCGAGGGGTAAAGGGGGGGCGTGTAGAGAGGGGTCGAGGCAGAGAGTGGGTCTGGGTCGGGCCTTGCCGGGCCGCACCTTACAGGTGTGCCCTAGGTAGAGACAACCTGGCCCTTGTGCTGGGCTGGGCTGGAGAAAAAGAAAGAAACAGGGAGAAAGAAGCAGGGAAGAAGAAGAAGAAGAAGAAGAAGAAGAAGAAGAAGAAGAAGAAGAAGAAGAAGAAGAAGAAGAAGAAGAAGAAGAAGAAGACATTCTGACATTTTGTGTGTGTGTGTGTGTGTGTGTGTGTGTGTGTGTGTGTGTGTGTGTGTGTGTGTGTGTGTGTGTGTGTGTGTGTGTGTGGGTGTGTGTGTGTGTGTGTGTGTGAGAGAGAGAGAGAGAAAGAGAGAGAGAGAGAGAAGAGAGAGAGAGAGAGAGAGAGAGAGAGAGAGAGAGAGAGAGAGAGAGATAGAGAGAGAGAGAGAGAGATGGACTGAAAAGATTCTGTGTGTAATATTCTTGGACAGCCAAGTAGAAGAGAGATATTCAATCCTTGGGGCTGAGCTGGCGAATGACCGAAAAGAGAAGGAATCTCTAATGGTCCTGGAGCCAAATACTGCACATGTTGACAGAGAGAGAGAGAGAGAGAGAGAGAGAGAGAGAGAGAGAGAGAGAGAGAGAGAGAGAGAGAGCCCTGTTCCCCGAGGGCCCCTGCATATACAGTACAAACACATCAACAGTTTTGTCTCAATGGCATCCACTTCCTCACTTGTGTTTGACATGGATGCTAAAGTGGTGCAAATGTAATCCGCAGTGTTTTTGGGTTTATCATACAGAGCCCGTCAGAGAAGAGAAGAGAAGAGAAGAGAAGAGAAGAGAAGAGAAGAGAAGAGAAGAGAAGAGAAGAGAAGAGAAGAGAAGAGAAGAGAAGAGAAGAGAAGAGAAGAGAGAAAAGAAAGGGGGAGTAGCTTACATTATTTTATTATTTTAAAGTGCAATATCTATCTCAAAATGGTCTGTTAGCACATGGTGATAGCACATAGCACATGGTCATCATACAGGAATCATACATAGTTATTGCTACCGGAATAACTGCCCAGTCCTATTTCCGGAGACATGAGTGAGGCTCAGAGATGCTTGTATTCAAATATGCTTTGATAATTGGATCTACTTTGAATGCAATCCTTAGGTTTAATTGCCAAGATTGTACAAAGTCTTGCAAAACTATGTTGAACAAGTGTACAGTCATTTTAACTTAGTTCACAATTAAGGAATACAAAATAACTTACCCCTGACCCCATCACTGAGGACACAGAAATCATTCTCTCAGCGATAAGCGTTTGATTTTGACAACGATGTGAAATTGCAAGTCAAATGTACTGTTTATATTTTATCAGTGATATCCAACAGTCAAAACGGCACAAGATTTAGTTTAATTTCATTCATCCGTTAAGATTTCATAACATCAGAAGAAGATGTTCTGATGTCAAAGTGTGTCTTTTTTCTCTCCTAACATTTGATTAATTTCATTCCATCTGTCACTACAATATAAGCAGATAAGATTTGATGGAAGCCCTAGTACAATATCTGAAAAATATCTTCTGATGTCAAAGTGTATCTTTTGAAAAGTTTCATTCCATCTGTCACTACATTATAGGCATAAATGAATTTGATAGAAGCCATAATATTTGTTAAGAAGGCCTTTGTATTTGATTTTTTTAGATAATTTGTTTGGATCTCTTCTTGTAACCTTTGCAGTAAAATATCTCTTCTGTGCTTGACTTGAACAGGGATCCACTCTGCATCACTCCAAACTTTATATGGAAATGAATGATCTAATCTACTGTACATTTCAATATAAAGTGTCCAAAATGTGTCCCTTTCAGTCTTTAACCCATTAAAACACAGCATTATATATTTGTTGTTACCAGAATGGCAATGACCGATTTGTAGTGCATTACTAAAGGTCTTCTGTTATGTCATATAGAGTAGTATTATGGTAATTAACTTTTCAATGACTTACAGTGTGCCTTAGATGGCAGCCTATGGCATGCATTATGGGGCTACACTCCTCAGTGCCCCTTTCAGTCTTAAAACACACCCACACGATTGAGCCCCTGTTGGACGTATACCACTTTTACCACCTCTGTACGTAATTTAAATGGTTGACCACCTCTGTATTTCAAATGGTTGAGTCTTCCTCAAGTTTCTGTGTGCCCCTAAACCACTTCACACACTGAAAAGCTCTTTCCCATCTCTGATCATTATTAATGTGAAAGGTCGAAATCGTGTCAAATAGGTGTTGTGTGAAATCCTCCCGTGAGCTAGTTTTTCCTTCGAGTGTTCACAGTGACTATCTTGTCACCAGGCTAGGCAGGCTGCCGCTTGGGGCCCCCAAGCCACTACATGGTGAAAAACAGCTCAACTTTAAACTATAATAGCGCCAATTTATTTCAAACGTTCATTTTTGGGGGGTTTTTGCTTGGGGCCCCCACTGACACCACTAGAATCGCCTCTGCGTAGGCTGTATGCACACGTCCAGTCTGTCGCTAGCAGCTCCAGCTCCAGCTCCAGCTATACAGCTAGGCAGCCTGTGGCCTGATAAGCATCTCCTATTAGTAGCCGGTGGGGAACATCTGCCTGCGGCTCTATGGCGATGAGGAGAACCACATTGTCTGGAGCTTCAACCCATATTTGCTGTAATCAGGGCTCCATTCAAAACTAACGCTTGAGGAGGGAGGGGGTGGGTGGGGGGCGGACGGGACACAGATGCTAATTTCCTTGCCAGAGAGACGGCAGAGAAAGAAAGACAGAGGGAGAGAGAGAGAGAGAGAGAGAGAGAGAGAGAGAGAGAGAGAGAGAGAGAGAGAGAGAGAGAGAGAGAGAGCAGCCATCAGGACGGATGAAGCAGGTGCCTCTCGTCTCATTTCATCTCGTTGTCGTCTCTGCCTTGTCTCAAATCAAACACATGCTCCTCCATTCATGTGCTGTCCTCAAAGCAAAATGGGAGGCAGATTGTGGACGTTTTTTTTGTTGAGAGCGTGTATGGACATAAAACAACAGAAAACTTATTCTTTCTTTCACCCTCTTCTCTGTGCAAAATGATTTTGTTTCAAAGCATAGCCTTTTGAAATGTGTCCTCCAAATAGGCTACACAATCCTGTTTGCAAGAAATGGAAGTGCAGATATGGAAAGTACACAATAAGAAATGCTTATATTGCTAAACAAATGAGAGTTATTTAAGTACTACAGATACTACAGATATACTACAGATATAACTAGCAATCGTGCTAGTTTTACCTTCTTCCTTACATAGCGTGCTACCTTGTTTTACTTTTGTTCCCATACATACATACCGTAGTGTGCTAACGGAATAACTGCCCAGTTATTTCCGGAGACATGAGTTATGCTCATTTTAAATTCATTGTTGATCTACCAATTTCTCACGGGCCACACCTGCCGTATGTCATGTGCCCCTAACAGCCGTTATAAAAAGCTGCACTCCCTGTAAATCTGTGGACTGGCTGATCAGGTCTGTTCGGTGACTTAGGGAAGACTTCATCATTGTAAAGCGGCACCGTATGCCCATGGCCTGATTAAGACGGCCCGGGGCCCCTAGGTTACAGGTTTCTGTGTGGGCCCCCCAGGAGGACAAATTTTGTGACAAATTCACATAGACAATGTAATAATTACAAGCTAGGAATTAAGGTTACATGTCTACCGACTGTACTCAACAGCACAGATGAATTTTTCAATATTGCATCTTGTCACAATTCTGCAATTTTTCACTTTTGGCCAATCAGGCCCCCCCCCTGGCAGATGGGGGGCTCCTTGGCTACAGCCATATCTAGCCTGTGCATTAATCTGGCCCTGCGTTCATTCGCCCATGTCATGGCATAGCACAACACCACACCAGGCAGCACCGTACCGTACGTGCCGTACTTCTCCATCGTCACCGCCGATGACCTGGGGCCTGTTCCATTCTCCACACAGTGCACTGTGTACTGTGATGCAGTGCACTTTCCACCCTCACTGTTACGGCAAAATTTGAGGGTGAAGTGCAGGTCCAATTCACGTTCTGTCTGATACACTTCACGGAAATGACGGTTGTCGCGTGTCATCAGTGTTTACCAACCGCCAATATACAATTCATCACAGAAGACACTCTTCCTTATGTTGACATTTTTTTTAGTTAACCCTTTCTCTTATACACATGGCTATTGTCTTTGGAATCAAAACTATGCTGTCATCACAGAGATTCGGCAGTTTGACCGATCTGACATTCAACTACGTAACAAACATGGCGGTCGTTGATTGCGAAAAGTGTACTGTAACTCCACACTTCAAAAAACGGCTGGTTTGAGGGTGTTATCCGGGTAGTTTACAGTACACTTCACTGCCGCGATTAGAAATGGAACCGCCCTGCGTACCCAAACACAGTGCAGAAAGGGCGATAAGTACAAACATTGGAACAGGCTCATGTTCTCTCCTTGACTCCCTACCACCCTCATAGCTTGGATTCTTTCACAGTATGTCGTGCCATCCGTCAGCTGACAAAGCAGACTCTATTAGCTCCTCCGCTCCAGCTCACCCTAAACAGCCTGGGTCTGTTTCAGTCGTCATACCAGCTGGCTGGGCGCTGGTTCAGTTTCACCTGGTGTTCCGTCGAAATGGATGGCAACGTCATCAAAATGAGTTTCCATCTTCCAGTAGCCTGTTAACATACAGTAGCCCCTAACCCAGGGGTGGGTCGGTGGGAAACCTTTTTCATTCGAGGGGCCACTTAACATTTTTTTAAAGCCCTCCAAGGGCCGTACTATGAACACAAACCAGAATTTCCCCCTCGACTTTATTGAAGGTGGCCACGTTAGCAATAGACTCCACCTCCACTAGGTCTCCTAAAAATGTAAATTAATTGTATTGCAAATGTGATATGTAACATTTCCCACAAAACGTGTCGTATTTCCACAAAGCATGTCGTATTTCATGTGAAACTGCATAACATTAAAATTATGTCGGGGGCCGTATAAGATGCCTCAAGGGCCATAAACGCCCCTCAAGACATAGATTCCCCACCTCTGCCCGAACCCTAACCTAACGCTGACCCAAACCTTTAAGCCAGTAGCGCTTTGTTACAGTAGGGTGCATTCAGGTAAATTGGGCCATCAGCTAAATTGGGCCGGATAAGCATTGGGTGTCTCATTTCTTTTAATTCTACAGACCAACCACCACCAATGTACTGAAATTGTTGCAAAATTACTACTCTATCTGTTTAAAGTCATTCGAATTACATAGCACTTTTTTGATGGGCAGGGGGAACCCTCATATGGAGGGTGACAGAAGATAGTGAATTTTCAGTCTTGCCAAAATAAGAAATCGTCTAGATAAAATAAGGATGATACTGTTTTCAGATGTGATAAAAACTGGAAAAACGGATATGTTTTTAGGTTTGAATTTGTGCCTTTAATCTGGAAAAACATAGTTGTGGCAACATTGTGAACTTTAAATAATTTTAATACCTAAAAATGTAAAAAAATAAAATAAAAAAAAAACCCCGAACTGCCCATTTTGGCTGAACATGTTAAGATAAAGTGGGCCGCGCCTTTCAGGTAATTTGGGCCGTTTTTTTCTATGGGAATTACCATTCATATTTTGTACAAAAACATTGTGACTATTATTGAAGATGGAGGTGTCAGTGGAGCTCTATTAATGAAGATGTGATATCTTTTTGCAAACAGATGTGTTGAAAACTAAAAAAATGGAGGAATATTAAAATCATCACTATTTTTGTTTTTTCTTTTGTGCAATTCTTAGTTTTACCATTGGAATAAATAGGTGTCCCATTTTGCCTGAATAGGTGGCCAATTTTACCTGAATATTTTTTTCCCACCCAGGATGACACATCTGTCACTAAAATTTGTAAAAATGTATAATTTTTGTTTTTTGTCATGAAATGGAAGACTATGAGTCACTTTACGCAATCAAACTTAGGTTTGGGTAATGTATTGATGTTCTTCCTCAGATTTCAGTCTTTCTGAATTTGCCGAAAAGTGCCCCAATTTACCTGAATGCACCCCACTGTAAGTCATGTTACCAGCAATGCAATAATCTAGGTCTATTTTTGGCATTATTCTGTCATACCCGATGTCCTATCTCATATGACGTACCCGTCAAGCTCAGCTACAAAGCGCTACTAGTTGCAGGTTTAGGGCTACTGCTATGGTAGCAGGCTGCTGCTAGCTTGTCTCATTTCAGCTCATTTAGTTGAAGCAGCCCATTTCGACAGAACACCAGACCAGCAGGGCTGTCTATGGAACTGGATGGTCACTGCAAAGTCTATTCATTTGACCAACTGGCTTCTTGCAAAGACACATTGTTTTCTAAAATGTTTCATTTGAAGTGATATAATTGGCTTTTTCTCTGACGTACAGTAAAGTGTTCCCCATATAAGCTTAGAAATCTTTTGAGATCATCTGCACGCATTTTTAATATTGTACATGATGGTAAAAACATAAAAACGCATGAAAGGGGTCCTTCTAATTTTTTGGGTCAAAATAATATTTCATTCAATACAAACGTCAATGTGAACTCCAAAGGCTACATCTTGCTTCCATAGCCATGAGGAGTCATGTGGAGTCACTGCAGTGATTAGGGGCGTATGGAGAGTCACACTTGTCTTGCCTCACATGGAGGAGTATTTTCAGAGATGTGTGTGTGTGTGTGTGTGTGCATGGGGGCCGCTAGGGGGAGGAAAGTGTTACAGATTCTAAGGGCCCAAGCACTGAGAGGGGCCCTTAAGGAGGCCAAAATTTGAATCTTTCATGGGGCCCATCATTTCTGGCAGCGCCCCTGTGTGTGTGTGTGTGTGTGTGTGTGTGTGTGTGTGTGTGTGTGTGTGTGTGTGTGTGTGTGTGTGTGTGTGTGTGTGTGTGTGTGTGTGTGTGTGTGTGTGTGTGTGTGTGTGTGCACGTGTGTGTGTGTGTGTGTGTGTGCACGTGTGTGTGTGTGTGTGTGTGTGTGTGTGTGTGTGTAAGAGAGAGAGAGAGAAATAGGAAGACAGAGAAGAGAGAGCATGTATGTGTGTGTTTAAGTATGAAAGTGCGTGTGTGCGTGCGTGCGAGCATGCGTGTGTGCATGTGTGTGTGTGTGTGTGTTTGTTTGAGAGAGAGAGAGAGAGAGAGAGAGAGAGAGAGAGGGGAAGAGAGAGAGAGTGTGTGCGCATGTGTGTGCATCTAAGTATGTGTGTGTGTGTGTGTGTGTGTGCGTGCGTGCGTGTGTGTGCATGCGTCTGTGTGTTTATGTGTGTGTGTGCAGCATCTCTCCTCTCAATCAACCTAGGTGTTGTAAGTCTCACAGCGGGAGTCTGCGGAGGAGTGTGTTGGTGTGGGGAGGATCGCCAGTAATGATGGGACCCATATGTCACGCCAATCCAGTCACACACACATGCACACACACACACACACGCACACACACACACACACACACACATACACACACACACACACACACACACACACACACACACACACAGACACACAGACACACACACACACACACACACACACACACACACACACACACACACACACACACACACACACACACACACACACACACACACACACACACACACACACCCGTATAGATACAGTATATGCATTCTAACGCCCCCACACAGCTCTGCAGCCATCTAAATGCTCACAACTCACCAAGACATGTATGACAGGAGCAGAGGAGGGAAGTCTCAAGTTGTTCCTCCCATCACAGATGCACACATGTGCACAGACACACACACACACACACACACACACACACACACACACACACACACACACACACACACACACACACACACACACACACACACACACACACACACACACACACACACACACACACACACACACACACACACACACACACACACACACACACACACACTAGACAAACACTCACAAACACTCACACACACACATTGGGGAGGAGAGGTCTATATGTAGAAACATCAAGGTGTTGA
Organism: Engraulis encrasicolus; assembly: GCF_034702125.1. NCBI lineage: Eukaryota > Metazoa > Chordata > Actinopteri > Clupeiformes > Engraulidae > Engraulis > Engraulis encrasicolus. Next base: position 10,658,387 of record NC_085869.1, read on the forward strand.
CGAAGAGACGTCTGCGCAAAACCCCCATGTGATCTCTGTCTCCCCATTAACGCGACATCAGACAACATATTTACAAGATCTGTATGCTTTCCGTCTTTAATTGAAATGCCTGCTTGGAAAACAACAACAACAAGGAATAACAAGAAGCGAGGGGGAAAAAACACGAGAAATAACAAAATCCCCATGTTTCTTGATCATTGCTCATTTGTGCCTTTTACCTGGTTTTAATAATTAAGAGCACTTTAGAATCAAAGAGACCGGAGGTTTGTTCAAAGGTATTAATTAGAACTTTATTTATGCAGATTCCGGGCGAATTTGCATAAAAAGCTATCCCACAGATGGGTTTATGAGAGTAATGAATGTGGCACTCGGCAATCTAACATCTGGTTCATCACAACACAACACAACACCGCTTGTCTCTTAGAAAAAAGAAGAGGGAGAGAGAGAGAGAGGGAGAGAGAGAGAGAGAGAGAGAGAGAGAGAGAGAGAGAGAGAGACTCAAAGACAGAAAGACAGAACGAGGGAACAGGCGAGGGAGAGGGAAAGGAGAAAGAAAGAGAGTGTGTGAGAGAGAAAAAAAACATGTTGACTTTAATTAAATACGACATCCAAGTACATCCCATGGAAAGTAGCTGAACTACTCCGACACTTTTGCAAAAGGTGCTGAGAATGTAATTTTAAGTGAGTTAAAAGTATGCAAAGTCCTTCCGAGTCAAAGTAGCCTTTTTTTAATCTTTAATCATTTTTTTTCTCTTATCCTTTCTTTTCCATCTTGCTTTCCTTTTTATAGACATTGTCCTTGCTTTGACAAGTCTGCATGACGTGTGACCGAATTCAGATTCTTTAAATTCTAAAAAGGATAAATTGTGTGTTCTGTTTAACTGGCCTTTCTCAGCAGGAACGGGCAATTTAGAGAGAGAGAGAGAGAGAGAGAGAGAGAGAGAGAGAGAGAGAGGGAAAGAGGGAGAGATAGAGATAGAGAACGAGGGAGTGGCGAGAGAATAAGGGAGTGAAATATTCTCTGGCGCTTGGCTGGAGTTTTATTACGGAGGGCTCTCTCTCTTTCTCTCTCTTTCTCTCTCTCTCTCTCTCACTCTCTCTCTCTCTCTCACTCTCTCTTCTCTCTCTCCCTCTCTCTCTCTCTCTCTGTTCTCTGCTCTCTCCCTCTACCCCTCATACACCGCTGGCTGGCTACAAGGTCACTCTAAGTATTGATAAATCACGCCGCCGTGATTCTCTCTCTCGCCTCCACCCCCCCACCACCCCCCCTCCCTCCATGACAGCTCGAACTAACATCAAGCGGCAGAAGCGGTAGAACAAAAGACCATCAAGTGCCCCCCTTTCTTGACACTTTTATTCAATCACGGCCAGATTGCTTACGACAGCAGCAGCAGCTGTTCACCCCCCCCCATGCCCCCCCCCACCACCACACCCATACAGCAACTCTACCAACCCTAACACCCCCCCCCCGCCCCCTCCACCCCCTCCACCTCCACCCATCACCCAACCCATCACCAACCAACATCCCACCCCACCCCACTCTACCCATTTTGATAAAGCGTGTCAAGTCATATTTTTGTAAGTGCCTCAGCTTTCGCCCCATACTGTGCGGAAAAAAGCGCCCTGTGCGCGAAAGCGCATTTCCTCTCCGCGCATCTGCATTCCACATGAGGGATCCTCAAATGGGTCACGGAGTGAAGTGACATCCCCACACACACACACACACACACACACACACACACACACACACACACACACCACCACCAACAGCACGACCTCCACCACCTCTCTTGAAGGTCATCTGACATCTCGAGGGAAGCAGACGCAACAAAGCAACATGCTGAAGGTCACAGATAAGACCCCTGCACTTGGAGATGGAGAAGATAGCGAGCGGCAAAACCAGAAAATTAAACAATGTAACGGAGGGGGGCGACACACACACACGCACACACACACACGCACACAAGCATGCTCGCACGCACGCACGCACACACACACACACACACACACACACACACACACACACACACACACACACACACACACACACACACACACACACACACACACACACACACACACACACACACACACACACACACACACACACACACACACACAGAGCGGTCGGTGGGTGGTGCTGGTGGTGGGTGGTTGATTGCTGTGTTGTTTAGCTGAGGAGAGGAGAGAGGCTCTCGTAATTGTTATTTTGGGCCCGGGTCGGGATGTTAACCTTGGGCCCATAGGATAGAGGTGACTGATAGGACTAAATGCAGCAGATTCCTATTGTTTATTTAAGAGCTTGCAGAAATGGGATTTCCATCCATATCCACACACACACACACACACACACACACACACACACACACACACACACACACACACACACACACACACACACACACACACACACACACACACACACACACACACACAACCACACACACACACACACACACACACACACACACACACACACACACACACACACACACACACACACACACACACACACACACACACACACACACACACGCACACATGCTGCTCAAAGTCTGGATGGATATAGATCGTATTTACAGGAGGCGCCTTTCAAGGTGAATGTGTGATCACAATTACAGATGAACAGCCTGTTGTGTTTTGTTTCTGATGTGGCCCCAATGATGTGATAAGCTAAGAGACAGAGAGGAGACATTCAGATTAACACCAGGTATCAGGCTGCTGCACACCATGCATCAGAAGAGCCCCATTTGCAGAGTGCAGTGTGGATGTGCGTGGTGGTAGGGACTTGTGTGTGTGTGTGTGTGTGTGTGTGTGTGTGTGTGTGTGTGTGTGTGTGTGTGTGTGTGTGTGTGTGTGTGTGTGTGTGTGTGTGTGTGTGTGTGTGTGTGTGTGTGTGTGTGTGTGCGTGTGTGTGTGCATGTGTGTGTGTGTGTGTGTGTGTGTGTGTGTGTGTGCGTGCGTGCGTGTTATGGGATGACCTTATTAAGGATTATTGGGTGATCTCTCACCATCGGGGGGTGCTGAAACACAAAACCTACATATTTTGCAATGGAAAGTATATCACATTCGCACGCACGCACGCATTGCACACACACACACACACGCACACGCACACGCACACGCACACGCACACGCACACACACACACACACACACACACACACGGAAAAATGCATGCTGGCAGAGAAACTACTCAAACCAGAAATGTACATACGAACTACAGTGTGCATGACACACAATCGCTACGTCTATGTGTCTCTGTTCCCCCATTCTGTCAAATGATAATTTTATTCTGTGAGTGTGACCATGAAAGCTCGACTCAAGCTCAAGCCGAAAATAATACCAGAGACAACTGCCAACTTCCACGTAAAGTAACATGGCACACAGTAAATTCTGCAGTGTTCATTTAACACTTAGAGAGTTGATTTGACATCATTTGGACTTAAATGAACTCTTTAAGTGTTGAATTAACACCGCAACATTTACTGTGCATACCTTAAAAAAGATTCCTCTTACTCGGCAACACACTTTATGTATTACAGATATAGGCCTACAAGATATACAGCTCTTTGGAGGGGGGAATGTACAGAACAGTTACATTTCAATTTGAAATATCATTTTAACAGATTTAATTTTGTAATTTACTTTTGAAGATGGTTTTCCTTTTTTTCCTCATCTGTTCTTTAAAATATAATCAAGATTTTAAACAGATTTAATCAATTAATCATTTTTGAGGCGTGTTCAACTGCATTGCAATCTGTTGTCCTTTTCATCTCAAGAAACTGGAGATAAAAATAAAAAATCTGCCATTTAATCCTGTTTGGTTCTGATTTGCATTGTGTTTGAACATCCCCCCTCTGCTCCACTTTTTTGTTGTCCACAAGTTCACAACATTTTGAACAATAACAGGAAAAGGCTCAGATGAGGATGCTTCAAACGAAGCAGAAATATGGCTAAAATACCACAAAAAAAAGAAAGACGAAAAGAAAGAAAGAAAGACGAAAGGAAGAAAGACAGAAAAAAAAGAAAGAAAAAAAAGGCAAGAGACGTACATCATCAAAACAGGACATCTTGTTCAAGGCTTGGACGTGGGCCCGGTAAGCGAGGCGAGCTACCAAAGACGCCAGTGTAGTCTGGTCGCTCCGCAACAGATGCTATGACCATATGCTGCATCCGCGCCACCAAAGCAGGAGGAGCACTTCAACCAAGCAAAGCCCACCTTAGCGTAATGTAGGTTCACACACAGACCCCGTACTCACTCCTTCATCTTCCCTGTGTCCAGACTACTCTGATATGATATGAAGCCTCTTTAGCTCTTTGTGGCAGGGCCAGCAGATTTTCTAGCAAACAAACAGGCAGGGGACAGCTGGCACGAGGCCCTGGCCTGGACTGGACATGAGCTTTATAATACAACTACTGTAGCAGAGAGAGAGAGAGAGAGAGAGAGAGAGAGAGAGAGAGAGAGAGAGAGAGAGAGAGAGAGAGTAAATAGCTAGACAGGTTCACAGGTTCAGCACTGTTGTGAGCCAAGAGGCTGTTTAGTCCTACAAAGTCAAGAGCTCTGCTGTCTGCAGGACTCTTAATACTCTGCTGCGAAACAAACAGTTCAGGAAAAGATGTATAAGTCCGATCCAACCACTTTTTTTTGTTCTCACTTTTTTTTTGCGTAACATTTTGGGAGACTAGCCTCCTTCAAGGATATTCCCCTGAAACGTTATGCAAAAATAAAAAATAAAAAAACTGGTTGAAGTGGACTTTATCATCTTTATCTAATCATTCGCTTGTAGTGCTCCCAGGTCAGATGTGTTTTGGATGTGCAGGCTTTCAACTACTCCTTCATACAAACAGTTCAGCCCTGTGGAAGTGCACGGACTACTGCCACTTTGTCCGAGCAGGTGTTGTAGCTTCCAAATTGACAGCAAAGTATGCCTTTTTGGAAAAAAATATTTCAAGTCTTTATCAAAATCCAAACAATCCACCTCAGACTTCCAATCCTGTCATCACGTAGTTAACACAATATTGAGCGAAAATGTCTCATTTGAGTAGGAGTGGGATCACAGCGTTGAGTTAAGCAGCTTTGTCAAATTGGCTTTACAAGACATTTTTTACCTGCAACACATTGATGAGCGTGAATTGCTGCATTTTGTTTTTTTTTAAGTATTATCATCAAAGTTATTAGCAGCCCACCAAACTTCAATGAGTGTAAATTGCATTATATTTTTTCCATTATAGTCAAACTTATAAGCAGTCCAACAAACTTCAATCGTATAAGACAATTTCACAGCCCAGGACTAAAAGTAGAGAAGGGAGGAGGGAACTCTGTCTGCCTCCGTGTGAAGTCTGGAGTCCATGAAACATGCATACTTACAGGTTATAGGTGTGCATAATGTATGATAATGCATAATAATACGCGGGATAAAAATTCAGTTCACTGCAGGGCATTTAGGAAGTGTGATTTATTAGGAATCTGGTGAGCTGAGGCTCTGAATCTGTAAGACACAGGGCTGGAGAGGACGTCTGGCATAGCGGGCATTTCCCGGTTCGCCCCGCACCCTCATGGGCCCCTATTTTCAGAAATATATATCAAACATTTTTTTAAATATATATATTTCTGAAAATAGGGGCCCACGAGGGTGCCGGGCCCACCGGAGAGTCAGTTCTGCACCGCTAATTATGAGGGGCCCCTTTAAGACAAAAGTGCCCAGGCCCTATTTCTCCTCCAGTACAGCCCTGGTAAGACACAATGGCCGGTGCGGGTGCCCATGAATAAAAGCTTTCTTTCGTCATCTTCAATGCGTAACCAAGACATGGAGAGCAGGAGAGCCACAGCCAGTGTAATTACGGCTCTATTCATCTACTTAACTCTGGGGCCATGAAGCAGGGCTGTAGTACTCGAGTCCGGACTCGGCCCGAGTCCGGTCTCAAGTCCGTTTTTTTTTGGACTTGGATTTGTCTTGTACTCAGTATTGTTTGGACTCGGACTTGTCTTGGACTCGGACAATGGTCTTACCAAATTAGGCTTTTGGACTTGCCGGGTCTGTCATTAAGTTTTGTTTAGAACACTGGCCATCATAGATTGTAAAGTGGAGCTTGAAATCCAATAACAAACAAGTTTTGTCTTCACATCCATGCCATATAGGTTATCTTCTAAGGTTCACACTATTGACATTCATCCTTTTCATTGTCAAACACTGACCGACATGTGACTCGGACTTGACTTGGACTCGAATCTTTTTGGACTCGGTCTTGTCTCGGACTCGAACCTCTTTGGACTCGGACTTGTCTCGGACTCGACTAGTACTGGTCTTGGACTTGTCTTGGACTCTACAAAGGTGGACTTGACTACAGCCCTGCCATGAAGGGGGTCATCCAGTGTTGCCAGATGGAAAACGCTGAAGCATCGTACCAAAACCTCGAAATCATCGTTTTTGGGGGCTTGTTGGGAGGAAACTATTGTACACGAGCAAAATGGTTGCAATTAAATGAAAATACTGAAATGATCATCCATCATGTATTTTTGATCGTACAGACGACAAAATTATGGTACAAATACGAAAACTATCATACATGTGGCAACACTGGTGTCACTGTTGTCATATGTCACTCTGTTTTCTCACAGACATTCAACATAGAGTCATATTCACAAAGATTCAATAAAAATGTAAAAAATAAATACATTCAAAAAATGTTTTATCGCTTTTTGTTTTGAATGATGTGGTTGTGAGTGTCATCTCTTATCTTCTTCTCTCAACTGGGTTTTAAATCTTAAAGATTTAACATGTAAAAAAAAAAAAAATCTCCAATGTGTCACGACAGCATTGACATATCAAGAAATACTCTTGTCCATCACTCATAGGACTCACCATAATGGAAACCTGATGAATATGATGTGCACCAATTGATTTTCCTATTCAGCCGAAACGATCAGTTAGAACAGGGTGCGTGCGACGTCGCTGGCAGCTGTTGGGCATGGCAGACATGACGATAACCAATGAAATATTTTCAGAGTGTCTCATCTGATCAAACTCACCCCGCTTGCAATAGAGCACAGAGCCCTCAGTCAGAAGCCTTCAGCTTACTACTCTCTCTTCCTCCCTCTCTCTCTCTCTCTCTCTCTCTCTCTCTCTCTCTCTCTCTCTCTCTCTCTCTCTCTCTCTCTCTCTCTCTCTCTCTGACTGCCTGGCATAACTTGATGAGAAAGCAGCTTTTTCTATTTCCTCGATTTGTTATAGATTTTAGGTCATATCTCATTGGAGAGAATTTGTCTCGTTGCGATGGGAGTGACACAACACCACTGGATCGTATCGACATGATGCAACACAACATGGCACAACACAACAACAAAACAAAAACAAGCACAACAAAACAACAAGAAACACAAGAAGCATTTTTTCTTTTTTTCATACTAGGGCTCAGTGATAACACAGAGGCTGACTGTACTGCCCTACAAAGGCAAAGTGCAGTCACTGCTTTTTTTGTTAAAATTTAAGTTAAGACTGAAAGTCGTCTACATTACACCGTCCTTTATCTTGTGACAAAGCCTTATGATCCAAATGTGTCCCGTTTTAGAGATCATGCTATGTCAAATTTGCAGTAACTGCTACAATATCCAACCTAACACCAAGGCATTGAAGGCCTTTTACTGAGTTCCAATGTTGGCGTAGTTACTGCACTTTGCCTTTGTAGGGCAGCGCAGTAAAACCAGAGATTCTTTAAGTATAGAGATATGCCAACATAATAGGTTTCTATGGGCACCTAACGCGACCAGGTTCCGGTCTGCCTAAAGGGCCGTGTCATAATGCTCCTACAATGAATAGAACAGTCCTTAGGTCTGCCTAGGTCTGCCTAAGGTTGGCCATAATAGAACCAGGAAACAATGGGCCAATGGAACCTCTCTCTCTCTACTCTCTCTGGTAAAACTGCAGCTCAGTGCACTTCTGGACACATGAGGACACAGAGCACCATGGAGCACCACAGTTCAGTACATGAGGACACAGAGCACCATGGAGCACCACAGCTCAGTACAAAAAAACCCTCAAGACAACAACACAACACCTGACAGCACCGCACGAAACACAGCACACAACACAGCACCGAGGCACAAACACAAAACACAGCTGAAGAACACAGCAAAGCAAAGCAAAGCAAAGCAAAGCACACACCGTACAGTATTATTAGAATAAATTCTTAATTCATCCCAAAGGAAATTAAGGTGTCCAGACACAGACACAGACACAGACACATACAGTATGCAAGGCAACACAACAACAAAGGAAAACGAACAAGCAACACAAAGCCACTCTGATATGATCCAACCAGGGCTGGACTGGTCATCTGGCATACATGGCATTTTCCCAGTGGACCAACAGTCCTTTGGGGGGCGATACTTCTTTTTTGTTTGTTAATTCGTTTTTTTTTCCCCATTCCAGACTGGCCCTCAATTTATATGGGCCAGCGCATGGACTGAACTACTAATAACGTCATATTAAATCCCGGGTGTGTAAGGGGCTGAGCTGTGATTAAAAAATGCCCGGGCTGGTTTGCACTACCAGTTCAACCCTGGGTACAACACCACACACAAAAAGAATTAAAGTAAGTAACTGCACAAAACAACTTGTCCCCCGAAGTCATGACACCAGGCTTGAGAGTCAATTAAAAAGAAAATAGTCATTCCTGTACAATATTTGCGCTTACAGTAAATTATTCACTGGAGTATTAATTAAATTAAAGCCATCTCTACAGACATCTTGGCTTGCTTTTTAAGGGGGTTCTTAGAGCCTCTGCTTGAGAAGATTGCCTTTTTCCCCTCTTCTCATACTACATTTACAAGAAAGCTTGGCCAATTAGAGAGAAAATCCTGTTTATTAGTGGCCAAGCATCCCCCCTTTTTTCTATACCAAAGCATATTGAATCAGTGACATAAACCCCCTCCAAAAACCAGCAAATACTGTATAATTACACTTCTATTAATATTGTCTCTCAACAATGGCATGCCTTGGCTATTTACCATAAATCTAGTCTTGTCAAGGACAATGCTGGGGGAATTGTCAGGGTTCTCATTGTGGCGGGAGGGAGTAGAGCGAGCTCACAGTTGGTACAATGACATCTCACATTTCACAGATGGCCGTGAGCCTTCCTCGCCTTGTGATTTAGCCTTCTCTTCCTGCCTGCGTGTCGTGCGAGCGAGGGAGCCTGTTCTTGCCATCATTAATCCTAAATGGATTTTCATGAAGTATTCTGCAATTTGCACATTATCATGCAAAGCCAGGCTTTTTCTATCGTAGGAGGCCTTGTGTGTAGCCATGCGTCGCTGTGTAGAGGGCTCCATGATGAAGGCCAAGGGGGTTGACCTGTTGTAAAACGTGCTTTTCTTGTGGCGTAATTGAAAATATAACTGAAAACAGAGAACACACAATGCAAAAAACCAACACCTAGCTAATATATCACATGAGAGACATGTGTTTCTGGATCATATTGAATAACGTGTGCTGTAAAATGAACAATGTTAACCTCCATAAATACTTTCTACACTCCACTCTCCATTCCTAGAAGAAAGGCGACGTTCAACAGTGAGAGGATGATAGGGTTACCCATATAACATTATCATGGACCCTGGGAAGGGACGATATGACAGTTGCAGCCCATGACTAATGTTCCCTGGTAGCGATAATCATATTGAGGCTGATAAGGCAGCGCGTGATTGGCATAAACTCATCTGATGATACTCTCGCTGGTGGTGCACTGCACAAACTCATATCCCGAAGTGAGCAGTAGCAACGACGACGACAACATTTCTAATTACCCAGCTAGCATGGATTTCAGCGTGGACTTCTGTCCAGTCCGAGCTCACTTTGAAACAAATTAATCACTCCGCAAGATGACTTAGATCAACTTTGAGAAACAGTAAAATAAAAAAAAAACATAAAATGATTACCGACGCCGCTCCGAATGACAAGTATTATCAACAAAAATTAATCAGCCGCATCTTTTCATGAACTCAATTAATAACGTGCAACAACAGGGTATCTTTTTTTTTCTTTTTCTTTCTTTTCTTTTTTTTTCGGCCCGCGATGAAAATTAATTAGCAGTGGGAAGGTCACTGCGAGATGCTGACATCACTCATCAGCCTCATGTGGCACTTCTAATTATTTGTCTTGCAGGCTTGGCTGATCAAAAATTATTGCAATACCTGAGCAACATTTCGAGGAAAAAAAACCCTCCCTCACCACTTCCCCCCCCCCCCACCCCCCTGTTTAAAGCGCTTTTAATTAGGTCCGCGGTTTGATTAATGCCGTGTAAGCATTCGCGTATCGCCATCTTATCAGGCCACTGACAACTTTTGGTGTTGTGTGTGGGGTGGGATTGGATGGGGTGGGGTGGGGGACGGGGGTTATTGTTGTGTGAAAGACATTTCATTGATGCTAACCGACTGTTTCGTATCTAATCCACTCACTTTAGAACAATTAAAAAGCTATTTGCCCCTCCAGGCCACTTGTTGATATTGACATAGACGTTATAAAACCACCCACTGATAGCTCAATGGCTCCACATAAAACCACGGTGCAAAAACGTATCCACCTTTACATTTTAGCCCTAGGCCCAGGCAGGTAATATTACCCTTACCTGATGGCATGCGGTTACAGGAATCCATTACCAAAAAAGATAAATGATAAGGAGAAACAGGGAAAAAATAGATATATTTAACGGCACACGCTGAGTGCATTCCTTAAAGCGGAGGCAAAAGGCATAAAAAGGGGAATATTGAGAAGTGCTGACGAGCACAGAAGTGGATGGCTCTCTATTACAGTAAAATAGTTCCTCTGAACACTCTGCCACAGTGACTTCAATTTTCAACATGATTTAACTCCGTGCTCCTCCGGTGGGTAGAGGCAGGTTGGGGTGGGGTGGGAGGGAGGTGGGAAATGGTGTATAGACATATGCAGAGCTCTCTGTACTACAGCGATGGTAATCTGCATAAGAGCTCTTACACCTCTACTCACACTCTACACACACACACACGCACACGCAAACACACACACACACGCACGCACGGCACACACGCATACACATATGCGTACACGCACGCAGGCGCGCACGCACGCATACACACACGCACTCAACACACACACACACACACACACATACACACACACACACACACACACACATGCACACACACACACACTGGTATTGAAAAACGAGACGACACACATACAGCACAGTACACGATCACATGATGCCAGACACAATTAACACCGGAAGCCAGAGGTATTGTTACATTGCCGTAATTGCTTCACCCCCGCCGCTCTGAAGCAAACACCCACAGCAAACAGCAGCCTTGCCACTCCTTACATCCACTCCGGGCCCACTCATATCTGGTGGAGTAACAAGGAGGGGGGGGGGGCACAAAGGGGTATGTTGTCCTGGGCCCAGGGATAGAGGGGGCATGCATCTATTGACTATGTATTGAATGGGGGGCCCCTTTTAGGTGACTTTGTCTTGGGTCCGGCCAAAGCTATAAGCGGCCCTGGGTGGGTGTGGTTGTAGAGAGTTGGTGGTGGTGGTGGTGGTGGTGGGGGAGGGTGTGGTACATGTGTGACCGTCGCGCGTGCCCCACAAAAAAAACCAACCTAGTTCTATCCCCGCATAGTACTTCCGCTTCTCCATTCCGTCGGTGGAAAGTATCAAAAAGCCCTAACTACATCAATTCATATTACCTGCACATTAGCCGCGCTCCACTTTCAAGCTCGCAGTACATTTCATCCAAATAGAGTTTAAATGCCATTTCTGTTCCTATTAACCTAGCGATCGGTATGGCAGATATTTTCAACGAGGGTGCACGGAGAGTGAGAGGAGTGGGGTGGGGGGGAGAAAGAGAGCGAGTGTGTGTGTGTGTGTGTGTGTGTGTGTGTGAGGGGGGGTGGGTACAGGGGGCTAATGGCTGGGTTGTGACAGCGCTATTCATGATGATTTATGATTCTGTGTTTAACTTGATTACTCCACTGCTGACTCCGAGTACTATTTCAATTAGTGCACTGAAGGTCACATCGCAAAAAAATCCCTCCATAATCTGTTCCTATTAACGCTAATGCACGAGAGCTCCACTGTCTGTTCACCCTTGTTGATTCAAATCATCCACGGCCCTAACGGCAGCCTTGTTTACCAGTTTACTGGTTCAGGCATATCCTATCCGAGTGAGTTGAGATGGTAATTTTCAATCCTGAGCCGTATCGTATCATTAATGTCTCCTGTGCTTTTGACATGTTGCTTTAAGGGACAACTCAATAGAGAGAGAGCCCTCTTCAAAAAAATAGTCCCCAGCACAAGCAGCAGCCAACCCAATTCCATTTGTGTGTGTGTGTGTCATCTGTGTGTGTGTGTGTGTGTGTGTGTGTGTGTGTGTGTGTGTGTGTGTGTGTGTGTGTGTGTGTGTGTGTGTGTGTGTGTGTGTGTGTGTGTGTGTGTGTGGTGTGTGTGTGTGTGTGTTGTGGTGTGTGTGTGTGTGTGTGTGTGTGTGTGTGTGTGTGTGTGTGTATGTGTGTGTGTGTGTGTATGTGTGTGTGTGTGTGTGTGTGTGTGTGTGTGTGTGTGTGTGTGTGTGTGTGTGTGCGTGTGCAGGGAGGCCGAGAGGGGGGGGACAAAGGGGTTGTCCCGGGCCCAGGGAGAGAGGGTCCCCAAAATTTGGTCCTCATTACATTGTAGGTATTGGATCACGGGCCCTATCAAATTATTTTGTCCCGGGCCCATAGAAAGCTGTCAGCGGCCCTGTGCGTGTGGGTGAGTATCCAGGCTTTTATGGTTCCTAATTTGTTAAACAGATCAAGTGATATTCATGCTTTATGAAATAGATCCAGAAACCACCCCCCCCCCCTTTCCTCCCCACCACCCACCGCCCCCACCCCCCCAAAGGCCAACCGTGCACAGCGTTGTGTGGAAAAGTGAACAAGCCATCATTAGCTTGTCACGAGCCAGCCAAGCCAAAATAGCCCACAACACATCACACATACATCGAGGTGGAAATCCATTTAGCACCTGTCAGCTCCAACAAACATTGGCAATAAAAAATGTTAGTGGAAGGTAAGCAAAGGAAGGTTTTTCCGGCATATGTTGACATCGTTTTGTCTCATTTCAAGGCTTCATACAGTATGTCTGGGTTTTGTCTTCAAAAGTCTGATGTACACGCTGAGCTAATGATCTGAACAGACACACACATGTCTGATTGTGTTGGAAGATTGTGTTGAATAGTGAAGAGATATCCGTTTGTCTTCGGTTTTTGAACATGAAGGGAGAGAAAGGTTCCTAAAAATAAACAAATAATCACAAAAGTAGGTCTCTTTTGTCTTTGAGCTATCAATAAAAATAACAGCTGCAATTTTCCCAATGCCATATTGCCAGGCTCAATATACGTGCACTAAAGGATGAGGTTTTCATGCCCAATGCTATTGATGAGGTGGCATACATTTTTAGTTTTCTAAAATATCTTTTTGGGCTTTTTTGGCTTTATTTGATAGGACAGTTGGAGATGGTGACAGGAAGCGAGTGGGAGAGAGAGGTGGGGGAGGATCGGCAAATGACCCGGGCCAGAATCGAACCCGGGTTGCCATTGTGGTCACCCAGTGCCCTACCGTTAAGCCACGCAGGGCCACATTTTTAGTTTTAGGCTAAATCCTTAGCCCTACGCCTTTCCCCTCCCCCTCCGTTTTGCGTGTCCACGTGTAGGGGTAGTGATTCACGTTAAGATAGAGGGGTAGGGGTAGGGCGAAGGGCTTTCCACCCCTCCGAACGGAGATTTTCCGACACCACACTCCAGATGGAGGGCTACGACAGATTTCCCTGAATGCATTGCGAATGCCTTTAAAAATTGGCGGCTAGCCGTGGCATGCACAATTGTAAGTATTTTTGCCGCATTTAGAAATAGGAAAGGCTCTTAATGTGCATTGCATGGCATTTACAGTAACTTGCTATTGCTGTGAAACTGTGAAATGTGAAAACACTTTTATGTTATTTTTTTCCACTTTATTCAACAGGACCGTGTGAGAGGTGGACAGGAAGCGAATACACAGTAAATTTGCCAGTGTTAATTTTGCAGTGTTAAGGCTTATTAACACTATTGGAGTAATTCCAACACCAAATGGAGTGAGATGCTCTCCAGTGTCAGTGACAAATGAAGTTGTTAAATTGTGTGGAGTTAGAAGTACTCCAGAGAGCCCCCGCCTCCTCGAGGTGATGGAGTTTGTCTGCGCCATTGTATGCCCTAGTAACAGAGAACGTAAAGAAAACGTTTGACTTTTGGTTCTCTAAAGGTTGGGGTTATTACCAAACCAAAATCTACCACTTACAAACGTTCCCTTTGGTTACAGTAAAAACCTAGCAGCCATTGGTTCCGGTTCGGTTTTACTGTGTTGTTCAGAGCATAAGCAATGATGACTGTCCACCCGATTAAATCATATACGTCTACATATTAGTAACATTATTTCCTCCAGATTTATTCATGTACACAATCTTTTTTATTTATTTATTCCATTTCATTCATTTAACTCAACTTGGTTGGGTTGATCTAAGGTTTGGCTGTGCACACAACATCACACAAAAGATGTGTTGAGTGAAAGAAATAACTTGAGAACTTATTACACCTTTGCCGGTAACAAGCAGGCCCCTCACAACCAATCTGTCCATCAGCGCCTGGCCAAACCTAATTACTTAGGGCTGGTATATCATGACTCAATTGCTTGCACCTGAAAATCTCCTAATCAATCTGGTCACATGGTACTCTTGAGCCTGTATATAAACCTGGACTGTCACACTGCTTTAAATATTTGCCTGCCTGCCTGCCTGCTGGCTGGTCAGCATGGCACAGCATAGCGCTTGTTTACCTGCTTTGCAAGCAAGCTAAAGGCGCTTTTGGCTTATGGCATTTGTTAGCTACATCTTGTGCCTTGCTTTGTGAGCTAGTCAGTAACAGCACACGTTACATTGTTTGCTCCTTTGTGCACTTGACGTTTGCAAGCAAGCTAAAGGCGCTTTTGGCTTATGGCATTTGTTAGCTACATCTTGTGCCTTGCTTTGTGAGCTAGTGAGTAACAGCACATGTTACATTGCTTGCTCCATTGTGCACTTGATGTAGATGGTATGGTTATATTTTAAACTTCATTAAGGAAAACATTTGGTATTAATCCCCACTAGATTGTGTTTATACATGCTCAGTTGATATTTCTCTCACATTGTGGTGCAGTACAGCATAGACTTATATATAAAATGTAGGCATTTTACATGTTTTCAGCAACTTTAAACATTATCTTAAGAGAGCAGTGTGGCAAACTGATGCCAGGCGCAGGGTGATTCAGTCATGGTGGAGGATGGGAGGTGCTTAATTACCATGATCAGG
The DNA here is from genome assembly GCF_034702125.1 of Engraulis encrasicolus. Taxonomy (NCBI): domain Eukaryota; kingdom Metazoa; phylum Chordata; class Actinopteri; order Clupeiformes; family Engraulidae; genus Engraulis; species Engraulis encrasicolus. Next base: position 10,673,774 of record NC_085869.1, read on the forward strand.
GTACCTCAACTATGGTGAGAGATAGTGGGGCAGGACCAAAATACATTCACAATAATAAACAAGGTTGGGGAACATCAGGAGCATGTCTAAGGAACCAAATATGCAACCAACAAGGTTAAGGGAACCATATGGGAATGGCAAGGGAACAAACATGACATGAACAGGAATAAAGTGACGGTGAGAGACCAATAAGGGAACGGAATGGGAACTACACATATAACATTCTAGGAACGAAAATTAAACTTTCCTGCCAACCAAGTGAGAACAGAAAAATAACCAAACATGACTCTCTGGGGACGTACCCAGAACTAAACTGGAACCAAGGGCTTGTGTTCCAGGGACCTTCTTAGAACTAAAAATTGTTAGTAGGGTGCTCCCCGAAACTGCTTTACTCTTTATAGTGTTAGCTTAACACTATAAATCTAACACCAGTGTTTAACACTGATCTGGAGCAGGACCAAATAGACACTAGAACAGTGTTAATTTTAACTCTTTAAGTGTTATTTTAACACTACACAATTTACTGTGTAGGGAGAGAGACGGGGAGGGGTCGGCAAAAAATATGTTCAGTAACACACATACCCTAACCCTATCTCCAGTAATCTATTATGGTTAACTTTATCTACAGTACACATAGGACAAAATTGACTCTTTGCTGTAAATAAGTAACTCTAACCCTAATGCAATGGTACTAAATTTCCAAACATTTTGTTACACAAAAGCCTACCCCTAGCCCTAACTCTACTCCAACTGAAATTGATATAATACCATACCCAAACATTATTCCCAAAGCCAACCCTAGGTAAAGTGTAAGTGCATGATGCAGCATATTGCTACCCATTGTACTACAATGTGCCTAATTCATGTAACTGAGAAAGTAACATTAAGAGTTTCACCTGAACCCTCACAGTGCACAGTGGAGTAAGAGTGTAGTGAAGAAGTAGAGATACTTTATTTATCCCAGGGGAAATCAAGGAACTTAATTAAGGAACAATGTAAGCGTTATACCTTGTTGCACGCTTTGTTGCACTGTATTTTATTGTGTAGGTACAATGCAATAGGGGCTATAAAATAAAATGTTACCAGAGTGATTTAGAGAATAAAGAGCTGTCACACACAGTCAGGGGCGGATTATGATTCCATGGGCCCCTGGGCCAAACAGCAAGAGAGGCCCCCCCTCCATGGAATGACAAGATTCTTTAAGTTTTTGAGTGTTTAGTGACGATAGCCTATTAGACAGTCTTTGTTGTTGGTTTGGGGGGGTTTCTCCCCTGAGCAAATTTGAAGATGAGCACTGTAGCAGATAAAAGTGTTTTTTTTAACACAATATAACATAAATATCGACCAATAATTTTTTTTGTTTGTTTTTTTATTGTACCGCGGAGGCTTGGGCTACAGAGCCCATTTGGCTCTATAGGGCCCCTGTGCCTGGGCAAGGTAGGCCCATACAGTAACCCGTCCTAGCACACGGGTTCAAATTAAACTAACAGAAAAAAACAGTTATTCATAATAACACTGGTACATACAGTACAATGTAAAAATAGAGCAGAAGGCTATTTGAACTGGAAAGCCCTTTAACCCATTTTCATTAGCGATTAATCATTCGCTTTTTTGTTTACTCTCCACAAAAACACGTTAAACTGATGGCCATATTTGCTTGCTTTTCTTTTCCCTGTTTTCCCATGTTTAATATAGTAATGGCCATATCATGTTAAAAAAACACAACAAGCAAGAAAACAGCTACAGTACAATAACAAATATAATAGGTTTCCTCGCGTTTCATCTATTGTAAGAGACCAACTGCACTTCTCCTTTGTCTCTGCTCTTGTTTGTTGCTGTTGGAGTGACTGGACATACAGTTCCTGTTTAATACGACTTTTTAGTCAGTAATAAGCAGCGAAAGAGCCACTGTACTGAAGCTTGCCTTTGCTGAAAGTCAGAAGAGAGAGGCTAGCCGTTATGAATTGGGCCCTTTCCAGGCTGTTTGGCTCAAACGCTCAAAGACCGCCTGGAAACAAAGGTAAAATATTTCCTACTGAGAGAAAAGGAAAAACACGTCCCAAATATCCTGTCCTGCGTTTCTCTGGAAAGCAAATAATGAATGCGGTTGCTATGTGGGTCCTACATAATGCTCTATTAGGACGGCTAATAGAACAAAGAGCCCAGATTAGGCACAAAGAAAAGATTGTTTTTTTTCTCCGACTGAGTTTATTATGAAACAATCTCCATTAGAGCCTCACCTGGGAATTTGAGCAATTTGAGAGGGGAAGAGGCTGAAAGCATAACAGTGTTACGGCAGAAGACCTGAAAAACATTTTGATTGCTTAATGCAACGTGCTATTCTAGTAGAACAAACATTGGCGAGTGAGAGCACTTATTGTGTGGTGCCATGCTGTAAAGCAGTGTTTCCCAACCTTTTTTGTCTCGTGTACCCCTTAAGCCTTTTCATTGTGCCATGAGTACCCCCTAACTCATGTTTTACATCCCTTTTTCTATTGCAGTGTGACTATGCTCCATACATTTGTTAAAATTACATTTTTCCAAGTACCCCCTGTAGTGTGCTCGCGTACCCCTAGTGGTACACGTACCCCTGGTTGGGAAACACTGCTGTAAAGGTTTGGCCATCAACCATTTATCTGGTTATTTGAGCACATCAAGTAGGCTTACCTTTCAGTACCTTTATTTCAACTTTTTCTTTAGTTAAGTAATTGTAATATTTTATAAACCCCAACCCTAACCTAACCCTAACCCTAAACTACATCAAAGTACAAAGTCTTAGAGATATTACTTCCACAAATTTTGTCACACTGCACAAAGGAACACCGTAACAGGGACAGAGAGTAAAATGAATTTGCTGCCAAACCAAAATCTCAAACCTAATATCTTACATTGGCCCATATACACTAATATTGTATGTATACAAAGAGGTACAGAGACCACATGCAAACACAAGAAATGGAGAGGTGACCGACTGTCTTTCTAACATATGGCATAGAGCGCGGAAGCAGGGGGGGCTGGGGGGGTGGTGCAGGTGGGTCATGGCCCAGGTACCTTTTTGAAATAGATAGACAGTTGAAAATGTATAGCATTACATGCATGTCACTGCTTTATGTATGAGGTTGCAAGCATAGCCTCCCCCACCCTCAAATTCCTTAAGCAGTCTTTAACAGAGTCACTGCGCATTGCTAAAATCATAACACGTATTACATAACGAAATGTGTACAGTAAAGGCTTAGGTCAGTAGTTCCCAACCTTTTTCTTCAGGGACCCATATTTTGCCATTGTAAGCTTTGGTGACCCAATCGCGTAAGCGCCCTCACTAGAGGGAGTCACATGATACTCTGTTATCTGCGAAAACTCATTAATTATCATTTTATTCCTCAAATTTTAGAATAAATGTAGAATAAATGTTAAATGTATCACTTACATTTTGTTGCTTCTATGCATATATTAATTTAAATGCTTTGTCATTTATTCAACATGGGCTATGGTATTGAAATCAAACCCCTTAAAAATCAAGAGGGCTTCGCGATCCACTGTGGATCTTTGGCGACCCATAGGTTGGGTCCCGACCCATAGGTTGGGAACCACTGGCTTAGGTAGCAAAAAGAAATATGTACAGGTAGTGTTAACAATTCAGCGCCATAAACATCTCTACATCAGCAGGAGGCCTGGAGAACATCCAGAGTGTTGTTGTAATTTAGCACCGTAGACTGGTGATTTGCGCTTCATTGTACAAAATGAAATGTGTACAGTAGGCTTAGGTCACAAAAAGAAACATTTACCGGTATATGTAGTGTTACAGTAACAATTCAGTGCCATTAACCTAGTTCAGTAGGAGGCCTAGAAGAACATCCAGAGTTTGTTGTAAATTAA
>NC_085869.1:10682649-10685149 GCF_034702125.1 Engraulis encrasicolus
TGTGCGTGTGTGTGTGTGTGTGGTGTGTGTGTGTGTGTGTGTGTGTGTGTGTGTGTGTGTGTGTGTGTGTGTGTGCGTGCGTGTATGTGTGTGTCTGCGTGTGTGTCTGTGTGTTTGTGTCTATGTGTGTGTGTGTGTCTGTGTGTGTGTGTGTGTGTAAGGGTGTGTGTTTAGATCATACACGCTTCTCAGTTGTGCCCAGGCCCCGTGGGGACAGGCACTACAAGGCACAACAATCATTCTTCTGGAAATATTTTCGGGAATCCACACGGATGGAGAGACAAACAAAACCAGAGCAAAGACAGAGGGAGGGACATCCACATCCAGGCAAAATGAATAGACCAACAAACACACAGACAGGACGGTAGAGAAGGGCCAAGCACACACACACACACATGCACACGCACGTGCACCGAACACACACACACACACACACACACACTCACACACACACGCACACACACACACACACACACCCCTACACACACACACACACACACACACACACACACACACACACACACACACACACACACACACACACACACACACACACACACACACACACACAGACCAACAAATGGACGGGACGGGAGAGAAGGACCAAGCCGTGCCTGGCCATGCACACACACACACACACACACATGCACGGCCGCACGTCTTTACGCGCACACACACACACACACACCCCTACACACACACACACACACACACACACACACACACACACACACACACACACACACACACACACACACACACAAACCCCCAAAACAAGGGCGCAGGCAGCGCAGGCAGCACAGGCAGTACAGGCAGTAGCGCAGCTCAGTGTTTACGCCGTGTGTGTGTGTGGTTGGGAAGTGGCGCTCAGGAAGCAGATTGCATCAAAGTCCACAGCAGCTGCTTTAGCACTTAGCGTAGCGAGCGGGGGCCGTCGCGTCCGCGTGATAAAGTAAAATGAAATCACCCTCATTGTTGTTGTGTTCTGTGCTATGGCGGAGTGACTTGTCTCCATGTCTGACAGGAAAGCGTAGCGGACGGGAAGAGGAGAGGGAGAGGGAGAGCCACGCTGATAGTACCGGGTGCCCAAACGTGCTCAGAGAGAGAGAGAGAGAGAGAGAGAGAGAGAGAGAGAGAGAGAGAGAGAGAGAGAGAATGAGAGAGAAGGCAATAAAAGCCTAGCGGGCGCCGCTCCAAGCGCCTGGAGCCGAACAATCGAAACGTTTTTGGAGGAGAACCGTTTTCTTTTTTTGTCTTTTTTTTTCATTCTCTCATTCTCTCTCTCTCTCTCTCTTTGTGATGGCAACACAATCACAACCGAGAAATTATAGTGTTGTACCGTACGTTAAACTCACACACAACAGGTACAGACAAGTGTGTCTGAATGTAAATCAGCGGTGGGTGAAAACTAAAGCTCCCGCTGATTACAGCCCTGGGAAGCTACACAGCACAGGGCTGGCTTGGGGGGAAAATCAGGGCCCGGGTACTTTTGACTTTAAGGGCCCCGCCTTCATAATTAGCGGCGCAGAACTGACTCACCGGTGGGCCCCTATTTTCAGAAATGTAAAACCCCCAAAAAATAGGGGCCCACGAGGGTGCGGGGCCCACCGGGAAATGCCCGGTATGCCATATGGCCAGTCCAGCGCCTGGGAAGCCACACAGCACAGAGCCTCTGCCGACCACAACACAGATGTTTTAGTCAGATAATTGCGATAGGAGATCTCGGCGGAATCACACCTTCTTTTTTTTCTCTCTCGTTTCGTTTTTTTGTTTTGTTTTGCTTTGGTCTTGTTTCCGCTTCCAAAGCGGCTGCTCTGTAGGCTTTTGTTGTTCACGTGCGTATAGTACTGCCTTTACCAAAAGACTAATCCCTATCTATTAGAGTGTCTGAGTCGGATGCACTCTAGGCATGTGTGCCTGTGTGTACAATACATACAGTACATGTTTTTGTGTGTCTATTAGCGTATAAACTGTGAAACTGTAGGAATGTATGTATTTCCTGTACATACTGTGTGTGTGTGTGTGTGTGTGTGTGTGTGTGTGTGTGTGTGTGTGTGTGTGTGTGTGTGTGTGTGTGTGCGTATGTGCGTGCTCACCTGCATGCTTGCGTGCACTACATGTGGGAGTGTGTGTGTCCGTGTGTGCATGCTTCTGTGTTGCGTGTGTGTGTGTGTGTGTGTGTGTGTGTGTGTGGGTGTGTGTGTGTGTGTCTGTGCGTGCCAGCGTGATTGTGTGTGTGTGCGTGCGTGTGCGTGTGCGTGCTTGCGTGCACTGTATGTGGGTGTGTGTGTGCGTATCTAATTATATGTCTGTACATGTGACTTTTTTCTTGTTCTTCTTCTCAATTCAGCCCTCAAGCCCCCATCTGTCATGAGTCTGTGTTCACATCCAGCAGCAGTGCGATGCATCCTGTGTGGAAGGTGTAGTATGTATGGAGGTGTACACTGAGCTCACAAGGCCTCTTAGTTTTGCCTTCCCGCTTTGAACAGAGACACAAGGG
>NC_085869.1:10692649-10695149 GCF_034702125.1 Engraulis encrasicolus
TGAGGCATAAATGCAATTTTGTTGTGTGCAGTGTTCACTTGTGTGCTGTGGAGTGCTGTGTCACAATGACAATGGGAGTTGGAGTTTCCCAATGGGCTTTCACTTTCACTTTCACTTTTCACTCGTGGGTATTAAGCTCCTGCTCACACTGCACAATGGAATTTCACTATTTAAAAGTTCACATCTCATGACTCATGTCCTCACACTATACGAGCCGACAGTCGGATGTGAGCCAAATGCGTCCACTCTGCGACGCAACAGGCATGTGTCCCCGGTCTGCAAAGGAGGGAACATGTGCACCTGAGGTGGAGATGAGGTCGCGCTCAACAGCTAATCGTACGGCCCTATTAATGTGTGCATGTGAAGTGTCAAATCGGGTCGTAGCACTGCTTTAACTGTGCGATTTACGCAAGAGCCACTAACAGGATTTCAAACAGTTTTGATTTTCTTGCGACCCTGCGATTGAACGATCGTGAGGCGAAATCGCTTGTCGTTACCCCATGTACACTGCACGATGCGAGACTCACGATTGACCTGCGATGGAGCAAGAAATCGGCCAGACTCGCAAAAAGTCGTGCGAGTGCCAAATCGGGGCAAAATCGGGGCAAAAGTCGCACAGTGTAAGCCCACCTTTAATAGGTTGCCAATGGGAAATTGCATTGCAACAGAGATTTTTTTTAGGAAGGGGAGAAAGGACGGAATCGTTAGGTGTCCATAGAAATCAACGGTGAAGATTCGTAACGCAAATATGGCGTCTACCCGCACATCTCCCGCCTTTCTGGTAACAAGAGCCAATATTTTGAGGGAGGAAACCAACGCACACCAGAGGTTTCGAGGTGCAGGTAGCGGGTGCAGGATCAATTTGGTAGAAGAAGGTACCGCACACTCTAGTCCATCGTGCTGCAATTTATTGACAAACAACGTTTCGGCCCGTATGGCCTTTCTCAAGTTTTAAAACTTGAGAAAGGCCATACGGGCCGAAACGTTGTTTGTCAATAAATTGCAGCACGATGGACAAGAGTGTGCGGTACCTTCTTCTACCAACAAGAGCCAATATGCCTGCTGAGCTGCGTTGCCAGTGATCCAATCATCTGGCTGCATCGGCGCACGCAAAATTATGCACATGCTCAGTTGTGAAAAGCCGTTGCTCTCGTGCCGTTAGGGAACTACTGCGCCTATGCTCTGTCAAAAAACACCGTGAGAAAAGTGGCTTAAAAAGCTTTATTTTGACTCGTATGACACAACCAAGTAGTCTAGATTGATCAGTTTTTCACGGTCGTTTCAACCATATGGTTTTCACAACCGCTGGGTTCCCCTCCGTCCTATACTCAGTTTCCCCATTCATTTTTCCCATTGACTCTCAGATCTGGTCTACTTAATCGCGAAATAGCACTCCGAAGGCGTCACCAAGATGGCCGCCATATGTCCCCTCTCAATCTAAACTCTCTCTGATTGCAACTTCTTAGCAAAAACTTAGTTAGCAAAGACGCTGTCGAGAAATGCACTCCAGGTCTACTAAATGGATGCGACTTTCCATTGAACTCCATTCATTCTCCTAGTCTCTAGTCTACTAAAGTGGTTCCCAAACTGGGGATCAGGACCCGTCGGTGGCTCACGGAGGTACGGAATGGGGGTCGCGGACAAAAGGGACATTGCATAAAAACGGGAAATCCACAGGTAAACAGCTAACAGCTAGATGTATTTGCTGCCCTGTGGATTTCTAGTGACATTAGCGGACAAGCTATTAATGGAAAATCTTGCATTGAAAATATTCCAAAGTCATTAACCCTCTGAGGTCCGAGTGCCCTTCAGAGGGCAATTGGTCTCCAAAAACAAGTCTGTAACTCTGTGAGTTTTTGTCATTGAAACATATGTCACACCATTAGAAACCTCAGACCTTCCAGGTTCCAAATATATATATATGAAATGAAAATATTTGAAAATGTCAGGGTGGTGCAAGCAGCCAAAAAGCCTCTGAAAGGCATTCGGACCTCAGAGGGTTAAAGTCGAAATGGGGGTCCCTCCTGAAAAAGTTTGGGTACCACTGGCCTATCTTTGAAGCTCCCTATGAGCCATCTCTACCTTATCAAACGTTTCTGCTTGAACTGCTTTACTCAATCAGGAAAACATGGTTTATAATTACTCACTCTCATATCATATTTTTCACTGGTATCATATTGTGACTTCTCTGCCTTGGCCCGTTTGAAGAAGAGAAGGAAATCTTACACATTGAACTTGAAACCAAGTCCGACAGGTGGACAAAGATGTGTCCGTCGATGCACTGCCGCCTTGTGGACACAGAAAGGAATCACAATTTAGAAAATGCAAATTTCAGACGGACAGACAGACCGATGGGCGGATCAACTGACGGATGACGGACATACCCTCTTATAGAGATGCTAGGACGCATATAAAAAGACTGAATGTATGTAAACCTACAGGTGACGTCATCCATTCTAAAACAGTTGTTAAGCCATCTGCATGCATGCGTTTCTTCTCC
>NC_085869.1:10702649-10705149 GCF_034702125.1 Engraulis encrasicolus
ACGCATTTGAAGAGAATTATATAACGGCCAAGAATGTAGACTGGGATATAACGTTCTGTGCGCATATAAACACCTTATCCCGAATATGATCATAACCGGGATATGCCTCTTATTCGGTATACTGAACTGCATGTAAACGCACTCACTGTAACTGTTCGTCTACAGAAAAAAACTAAGATTTGGTTATACATATATCTGTTTTTTATAGGGCTGGGACTCGATTAAAAAATGTAATCGAAGTAATTTAAAGGCGTTTAAATTAATTAATCGAATTAATCGCATTTTAATCGCATTTAAATATCTGACTTGTAAACAGTGAAAAGTATTTTTTTCACATGGATTTTGAATAATGACAATAAATAAGCTTAATCTAAAAATATTGTTCATTTTTAAAAGAAGAGAAAACTCTTCTCAATTTCAGCAGACTGTTCACCATGAGGCGAAATGCTGCCCTCCAAACTGGTCTAATCCAGAACTATGTAGCTATATTATAGAGCGATTAAAATGAGTATTTTTTTTAATCGTGTTCATTTTTGTGTGATTAATTAATCGAAATGAAATCATTAATGTCCCAGCCCTAGTTTTTTATGTAAAAAAAGAATAAAAGCTAAAACATGTAGACCTAAAATATTGCTATACATTATCAACATATCAGGATGCACATGTATAGCAATACATATCGTATCGTGACCCCTGTATCGAGATGTGTATTGTGTGGCAAGGTGGTTGGCAATACCCACCCCTAGTAGTTACTGCACTCTGCCTTTGTATGACAGTATACTCCTCCTCACAGGCAGGGGGCAATAATGGAGGGCGGGGGTGGCACAGCAGACTAAACAGGACCACAATTACTTTTCCTTTACAGAAAGAAAAAATATCCAAAGTATGGGTGTCACGGGGTGACAAGGTTTGGTCGGGGAGGGAACTAAAAATCTTGTTTGTTCCCTTAGGGGTGCATTTTAGTGGCGGAATGGGAAATGTAAACTGAAGAGAACATGCATTGTATTGGACACAATTAACAGGGGATCATTAAGACTATTAACTACAGGTGTGGGGTGGGAAGAGGAGAGCTGTGATTGGGCCGCATGGGTTGGGGGAAATGTTTTTATTTCACAGGAAGAAGAGTAGCAGGAGGACCGGTGGAGGAAGGAGACCGCGAGAGACGCACAGGGCCCTTGGAGAGAGAGCCAGCCGTGCCGGGAAGCTGCTGCAGGAGGGGAATGGACGAGAGCCGGTAGCCGGTGCGGGACCATGGCCGAAAAGGAGAAGAACAGAAGATCCTAAGGATCTGGACACGGCAGCCTGCGAATGGACCGGCGGAAGCGTGACGGACGGAAGGACCGAAGACCGCGACCGGGTGCAGGTGGATCTGCCGCTGTGATGAAGAAGAGGAGGGGTGAGGACGCTCCCTCCCTCGCTGAAGTTAAGTGCCCTTTGCTCTGCTCTTGGTGCCCGTAGCCTACCCCCCTGCCGGACTGCATGCTGTCCCTGGCTGCTCTCATCTCTCTCTCCCTCGCCCTCCCTCTCTCTCTCGCTCGATCCAACTGTCTCTCTCTCGCTCCAGACCGGTGGGATCATTGTGTATAGCCTAAACTCCTGTCAGGACTGCTAACTATACCTCGCGCCAGTGATGACCGCCCCCTTATTGTTATATAGTGTGAACCGTGTGCTGTAGTGTTGCTTCCACCGATCACCGTAGTTAGTAGTGTGTGCAGTGTTTCCACGTGTGCTCTTAAAACGGGGAGTAGTCCAGCTGAGTGCCCCTCTCGTGCTGCAGTAGCCTGATCCGGAACACATTGACTGGTGCCAAATGTCATTCACAGGTCCGTCTCCCACTTGAACCTGACCGAGCCATGGCCTCCCTCCAGCCAGCTGGACGCCACGGATATTGTTGGACTTTTGCTGTGGACTGAATGATCCTGGACTCTCGTAACCAGATGGACAAAGAACTGATTACCCCCCCAGCTTCATAGGATCCCTTTTAAATAAATAAATATAATTGTGTCAAACTTGGAAACTGGTGTCCTGGCATACTTTGTGCGCATAGCATGTTCCCCAGGGTAATTGTTTGGTTAAATGGGGCGCCGTTTAAAAACACGAGCGCCTCCTACCTGCGACATGGGTAAGCGCTTGTTAACAATTGTTAACAAGCGGTCAACAAGCATTCGAGTAAAAGTGTCGCTGATTTCGTGAAAAGAAATAACTTACAACTTAAAACTTAACTTAACACCAACTTAAAAACACGAGCGCCTCCTACCTGCGACAATTGGCGTAGTCGGTAGGATTACCCTGGGTTGAGCGGCTATGCGCCAAAGTATGTCAGGTGAAGGGGCACCAGGTAAGCGCACGTAGACCATCCCATTTCAATTTGGTCAACCAGGATTTTTAATTTTTGTTGCTCTTGGATCCCCACGGAACTGTAAAGGACTAAGACTGAAACGAAGAGTGTTTGGCATGATGGAACTGGTGGCCAGCCTGTAAGGACTAGATGGACAAGGAC
>NC_085869.1:10710149-10722649 GCF_034702125.1 Engraulis encrasicolus
CTGATCTTGTGTTGGAGGATAATGTTATCACCTGGTTCATTATTTTTATTTCTTATTTTTTCTTTCTTTTCGTTTGTTTCTTTATTTTTTTCCTTTTTCTTTTTAACGTTTTAAGGTATCTTATAGTGTATATGGTGAATCCAGGTAAATTGGGCCACTTTGGGCTGTTCAATATACAAAAAAGTGGCCCAACTTACCTGAATTCACCATATGTGTATATATACTATTATGTATAGGAATACTTTTATACGGCACATGCATAAAAGCATACGTTACAAATGCATACTTGTTCAAAACAATTCACACCTCACACTGACACTATGTAAACACACAATAACGGATTCACAACTGTGTCTATGTGAACCTTTTTTTTAGATGTAGTTGTATATCAAACATACCCAGGAGAGTGTAATCTGCAACAACAAAAAACAGAAAAAAAAACCAAAGCATTTTGTATAAAAGTGAAAATTATTAGCTGCATACACTTTCACATCATTTGCGTATAAAGGCCTACGTAATGTTTATTTCCTTTTGGTGCTATAATATTCTAGCTTCACTATTATGTCTTGTTCAGCTTCTCTCCATGGACACTCAGATTAAAATCGGTGGATCAGAATGCATGAAAGCTGCCAGTAAGCAGCATCGGCCCCTCCTCCTCCCCCCTTGTATCGAACCGGAGAGGAGAAATCAGAATGTTTAAGTACACATTATTGGATTCGATATACATTGTAGACTCAATGAATTAGGCAGGCCCTGGGTCTTTGTGCTCTTTCCCATCTAAAGTCACCCCCATTGATTACCCTTTTGGGCCCGGGAAATGCCTGCTGCATCTCATGTACATTATAACAAATGTTCTCTTTGCATTACAATTGAATTGTGATTGTTATGTTCGATCAATGGGGAAAGGTCATAGGATCGCCTGTGCCAGCAATTTAATGGAGAAGTCGATTGGGATTCATTTTAATCACTGAGGCAGCCGGGGCTGGCGGGCGGGTGGGCGAATGCGGAGTGGAACGAGGAGACTGTCGATGGCATGGTAATTACGGCCGTTGATGCAGGTCTTACCTCGCCCATCTACATATCTACAAATCTCCCCCCTGATTTGAAAAGCTGTGAACGTGTGGCAGGGCCAGCCATAAGGCGTCAATGGCAGCAGCAGCAGCAGCAGTAGGAGCATTGGCAGGTCTGTCTCACCGCCATTATTGTGCCAGCCTATCAGTTTTGGCTCCTTGGAGAGAGAGAGAGAGAGAGAGAGAGAGAGAGAGAGAGAGAGAGAGAGAGAGAGAGAGAGAGAGAAAGAGAGAGGGGGAAAATTATATCTGTGCCTGCCTGAGACTTTCTGTACTGTACGCTACCAGAGGGGCTGTATTTCACACACAGGCCTGGTCTAACACACACACACACACACACACACACACACACACACACACACACACACACACACACACACACATATACACACACACACACACACACACGCCTCAGTTTCGACAGACACCACTTGGGGGGGATCCCGGGCTGCCAGTGAGAGGGTAGGGAGGGAGAGAGGGGAGATTTGTAGGTGTGTTTAAGGGCCGGGCACACATTTGCATGGGGGACCCGGCTGGCGTCCGGAACCTCCACCTCCATCCAACTACTAGCCTGATAAACCAGACTAAATGTGGATGTCTAATTTAGTCTGGCCTCGATGCATAATACATCCGAAGATGGTTGATGAGAACAACCTTCCCTCAAAACCCTGCCCGCTTTGATTCAAAACACATCTTTGCATTGTAATTGGTTTGCCAGATTCATGGCATTCTGGCTTCATTGAATCATTATGCGAGGCCAGACCCACCCGTAGACAAAACATTTTGCCGTCCAGCGGGTGGCGCTGGTTCACCAGGCTACCCAAGTACTCCAACTCCTCCACTCCTGCCCTCCACCACACCACTCCACTCCTCCCCTCCACTACCCCCAGGGCCACTGCTAAGATTTTGGAGGTCCTAAGCATAATTGGTCAGGAGCCCCCCCCCCGCCCCCCTTCCCCCACACTATTCCATTTTGGGGAATGGTGATGTCAATGTTAAGAAAAACACTTAGTTTGCCCGAATTGAGTAATGGAATACAAATTTCTTTAAAGAAAAAACGATGGGCCTTTTGATAAATAATAGCTGTTTTGTCATGTAATTTTATGTAATGGAATATTTTTTTCCCTAATGTTTTTTTAGTCAGTCTCAATTTAGGAAGCCCCACTTTTGGGTGCGAAGTGGTTGAGGCCCCAAGCACTCTGCATACTCTGGTTATGCCTAGCGGCGGCCCTGACTGCCCTCCACAAAGGAGCAGCATAAACCACATCCACAGCGCTCACGTCTCCACCCGCCAGGAAGAGAGAAGAGAGCCAGGCCCATGTGTTTGTTTGATTTAACATTAGAAACCTCAGAGAGGAAGTGTGTGTGCGTGTGTGTGCGTGTGTGTGTGTGTGTGTGTGTGTGTTTGTGTGTGTGTGTGTGTGTGTGTGTGTGTGTGTGTGTGTGTGTGTGTGTGCCTGTGTGTGTGCCTGTGTGTGTTTGTGTGTGCGTGTGTGTGCATGTGTGTGTGTGTGTGCGTGTGTGTGTGTGTGTGTGTGTGTGAGTGTGTGTGTGTGTGTGTGTGTGTGTGTGTGTGTGTGTGTGTGTGTGTGTGTGTGCGTGTATGTGTGTGTACATACATGCACGCTTCTGTGTGTGTGCTTCTCTGTGTGTATCTTGTGAGGTGAAGGCGGGGGGTGGGGGGACTACTGTGGTTGGTCTAATGTTCCCTCAATGCATCTTGGGTATTAGCGGTGTCAGCGGCGAGGGTTACTCCTGGAGTCAAACGAGGGTCAAGCCCCTCCGAGAGAAAAGCACCCCCAAAATAAATGGACTCGCCGCAAAGACCAAATACCTTTGAAGTTAAATATTTGCTCACTCCGCTTGGCCCTACTTCAGCGGATCCATCCCTGCAGCACACAAACACAATGTGTTAATATTTCCTTGTAAACATGAGGTTAAAAACAATGTTTTGGAAATAAAATATAATGCAAAATGGGAGACGAGAAAAAAATGTTAATTAGTGTTCACAGTGTTTGTTTATAGACAGTCACAAAAAGGCACTTGTAAAAAATACAAAAGTTGTTGTAGAAAGCCGAACGGGAGTGAATTTAAAAGCCCTGAGAGAAAAACAATCAAGTACATGCACACACACACACACACAGACACACAGATACACAGACACACACACACACACACACACACACACACACACACACACACACACACACACACACACACACACACACACACACACACACACACACACACACACACACACACACACACACAATTGAGCATGTGATGCTCCCGTTCAACTGAGACTTCTCCTTTTGCCTTTTGCCTTGTGCGAGACCATTTCATATTTTGCAGCAAAACTGTATCCCTTTAGTCTTTTATGGTGTCACTGCCTGTGAGGAGGACAGACTGGGTAGGTGAGAGTGGAACTGGAATGCGTCCAGGTGTGCAGGGGCGGTCCTAGGGGCGGGCTAACTGGGCAATTGGCCGGGGTGGCACCCGAGAGGGGCCGGCAGGCCTGTTGACAAGGGCAGACAAAGGCGTATGTTGTCCCGGGCCCAGAGAGATAGGGGGTCCAGAATCGGGTCCCCATTAAATTATATGTACTCTGTAGGGGGCCCTTTCAGATGACTTTGTTCTGGGCCCAGCCAAAGCTGTCAGTGGCCCTGGGGGGCGGTACCATTGTGGAACCACGCCCACAAACGATATCGCCAAAACCGCTATAAACACGTAAAACGTTCATGTAAAAGTGTTCTACACAATTACCACATTGTTGTAATAACAACATTACTATTAGTGGATTTGTTTTTGTCAGTTATTATAAGCATTGTTTGCCGATTTATTGCCGGGGGGGGAGGGGCCAACCTGAAATGGGCGGGTCGTCGGAGGGGGCCTTGCCCTGGGGCGCAACTCGAGTAGGACTGGACCGCCACTGTAGATGTGCCATGTTCAGAGGTGTGGTGATGTCAGATTTATCAATGGGGGAGTGGACATGGAAACACACGTCACTCACACTCCCCAAAGTGCTTTCTATTTGGTGGCAGCAAAAATCAGCAGACCGATGTGGAGGGGAAGGTTCATTTGTGTGTGTGTGTATGTATGTGCGCGTGTGTGTGTAGAGTAGTAGAGTAGAAGTGTGCATGCGTGCGAGTGTGCATACCTGTGTGCGTGCGTGCCTGCACGTGTGTCAGGATGGAGGTGGTTGTGGTGGCGGCGGCAGTAGTGTGTGCGTGTGTGCGTTCTTGTGTGCGCGTGTGACGTGTGTGTGTGTGTGTGTGTGTGTGTGTGTGTGTGTGTGTGTGTGTGTGTGTGTGTGTGGTGTAAGTATGACATCTGCCCTTCAGCAGCATGTGTCTAGTTGCGTTTACAAAGAGCAGTGGGGGGAGGAGCATCTCCGCAAGGGATGGATGTGTGTGTGTGTGTGTGTGTGTGTGTGTGTGTGTGTGTGTGTGTGTGTGTGTGTGTGTGTGTGTGTGTGTGTGTGTGTGTGTGTGTGTGTGTGTGTGTGTGTGTGTGTGTGTGTGTGTGTGTGCGCGTGCATCTCCACAAGGGATAGATGGGGTCAATGCTATGCAACCTTGGGGAGACAAATATTCAAGATCAATAAGTGTTTTATTTTAAGATTCCCAGCCCGTGTGTGCATTTGAGTGTGTGTGTCTGTGTGTGTCTGTGTGTGTGCGTGTGTATCCGCATTGTTTTAAAGCAACAGCTTCTTCTCGTTTTTTTCTTCTTCACTAGATAAAAGTAGTCGCATGATTAATGAAAGCATTTCAAGACGTGCTTTAAAAATACACACACACACACACACACACACACACACACACACACACACACACACACACACACACACACACACACACACACACACACACACACACACACACATTGGAGTGACACATAATCATGAAAATGGCGTAGACTGCGCTTAGCGTCTCAGTCATGATGGATCACACCTCAAACGCAATGCAAAGTTAGTGGCATTTTTTATTCAAAACACAGCACAGGCGAACTCCATACAATTAAAGTTATTTATCTCGGGTTATTTTTTGTCGTCTCCCAAAGTGCATCAATTACATTGAGATACACTTAATGTCCATAAGGGGGGATGATATATGATTGCTCAAATTATTTCTTTTTCACTGTGCCTTCTAAAGCATATCAATTTTGTTAATACCATGTAATTAAAATATGTCAGTGCACTACAAGTTGCAGGCCTGTATTAATGACTATGAAAATTATTTTAATTAAATAGCCAATTATGGAAAAGTCCTAACCATGAGAATTGACATTTAAATGAATTTCATTTAAATTGCTTTTCAACATTGTTTTATCAGAGCGGGTATAGGCCTTGAATAAATTATGACATCAAAAAAACAGCCGGTGTCATTGATCATACTAGTAATGTGCTCGCTTTAAAGTTCCTGCTCGCCAAACAGTGTGCAGTACGTACCTTCCTTCGCGCTCCCGCCATTTAAACGTGAGTCATGCCCTGCGTTTGAAGCTGCTTGTCTTTCAAGACATATGAGTCTGTCACATTCTTTCCTTTTCACATACATCACATGTATTTGCTTATGGCCAAATGAGAGAGAGCAAGAAAAAAAAAAAATTGGACGGTGGAAAAAAAATATGAAGACACACAAAGGAAAACAAAGATAGTGGAATGTTTCGTAGACAGTAAATTTACACGTTGCCATCTGTTGCTTAGCTCTTCACCGTATGCTGCACAACTTAATTCTTCTCCTCAGGGGTGGAGCTTGCCATTTTAGGGCCCTAGGCGAAATATAAACATGGGCCCCCCAAAAGTGATTGCATAGACATACAATTCTTTGTTTTGGTGCTATTTTAGTGTTTTGTCTTGCATTTATATCCTTGAGTACGTTACACAAGTGACATATTATTATTTTTTATGTCTTGTGTGACAGTTGGGGAACCTATGGAAGGTAGATGTGGTCAGGGCCCTAGGCCGTTGCCTAGGTTTGCCTAATGAAAAGTCCACCTCTGCGCCTCCTAACAGTAACTCAAACAACATGAGCACGAGTTTTATTCCGCTGTTGCCAAGTCGCAGCTGCAGTACCTTTTTCTTTTTTCGAAACGTTTGTCTTCTAATGAAGAGTGGAACGTGATGCAGAGACTTGTACAGACAACCGTACATTACATTACATTACATTACATTATTACACACGTGCAGGCAGGGCCGGATTAAGACGGCCTGCATGGGGCCCCCAAGGCTACCGGTTTCTATGGGCCCCCCCTGGAAGAAATTTCACAACAATGAGTAGTCCGTGACGCAGACATAGTCCATGTCATGATTACAAGCTATAGGAATTTAAAATAACATGTCTGCCAGCTGTGGAGAGGAGTATTAACAACATTCAATATTCATGTTTTCAATATTGCATCTTGTCACAATTCTGCAATTTTTTACTTTTGGCCCTGGCATGTGGGGGACCCTAGGCTGGACCTGCAGCACCAGGGCCGGATTAACGCACAGGCTAGATACAGAATGGTTGCAGCCTAGGGGCCCCCACCTGCCAGGGGGCCACACAGGCTAGATATGGCTGCAGCATAGGGCCCCACCTACCAGGGGTCCCCACACAGGCTAGATATTATTGCAGCCTAGTGGCCCCCACCTGCCAGGGGGCCCCACAGGCTAGATATGGTTGCAGCCTAGGGGCCCCCACCTGCCAGGGGTCCCCACACAGGCTAGATATGGCTGCATCCTAGGGCCCCCACCTACCAGGGGCCTCCACAGGCTAGGTATGGCTGCATCCTAGGGGGCCCCACCTGCCAGGGGTCCCCACACAGGCTAGATATGGTTGCAGCCTAGGGGCCCCCACCTGCCAGGGGTCCCCACACAGGCTAGATATGGCTGCAGCCTGGGGCCCCCACCTACCAGGGGCCTCCACAGGCTAGATATGGTTGCAGCCTAGGGGCTCCCACCTGCCAGGGGTCCCCACACAGGCTAGATATGGCTGCATCCTAGGGGGCCCCACCTGCCAGGGTGCCCCATAGATAGGGCTAGATATGACCTCAGCCTAGGGGCCCCAACCTGCCAGGGGTCCCCTGATTGTTCAAAAGTATACAATTGCACAATTGTGACAAGATACAATATTGAAAAATGAATCTAATATCGAGTACAAGTTGAGTTTTAAAGTCAAATCCTGTTAATATTCCTCACCACGGCTGGCAGATATTTTATTAAGCGGGCTTGCCACGCTTATAGTAATCTCTAAGTACTCTAAGTATGCTTGCTTCTCTTGTGCAGGTCAGTAAAAATGGAAACCACTTCTCCTCCTAGGCCTTTCGAGATAGAGACACCGTTCAAACACTAAAACGACCGGCTCGGCTTGGAGATTTCAAAAAATGCTTTGTGTGTCCATACCCTTGTCGTTTTTTTTTCCGTTTTCGTCGATTTTGTGCAAGTTTGGGTCCCCATAGAAAACAATGGTGGAATGCTCATGAATGAAGGTTCCGCCACTGTAGGGATCAGAGTGTAGGAAACTTTTTCTTTCATAAAACATCAGCACTTTCACCTAGAAGTTTAGTTGAAGGGTTGTTAGCGAGCTCTGGAAGATGACTCTAACTGCTGAAAAGATCATGTCTCAACTCCTATTACTGGCAGGTGTGTAAAAATGGCTGGGCTGGCCCAATGGCTGTGTCCTATTCATTTTTGAAGTGCCTCTCTGAAGAGGTCAGGGCATCCTCCACAAGAGGTCCATTTGTGACTGAACCGTTTAACCTATAAACTTCATTCAAGGACTGTTAGAAAGATCACAAATATGACTCCAATCTGTGAAAAGGACATGTGCCAATTCTTTTTAGTTTTTTAACAACAGCGAGCTAAAAACTAGAAACTGTTGTGATTCTGCCCTCTGCCTTAAAGTGGAAATGAAGCAGTGACCTAATATAGGGGTCTATAACACCAGTAAGATAAGCCAGCAAATATATATTTTTTTGAAGTCTGAAATTTAAGCCGTTATTAAAAAAATAAAGCACAAACACGTAACGTTTCTGTTAACGTTTCCAGCCAACAGCGGGTGACGTCACGCGAATGGTAGTGTCCTATTCCTAATGCTGTTATGATAGTAGTGAATTAAACATTTGGGACTTGCGTGGCTGATTATGAGCTTATTAATGAAGCAAGAATACGTGTTTGGGTGGGACAGAACAAATATGAGGCATGAAGGCAGACAAGACATCCCATCACATGAACCACAGGTAAACAAGCAGCTTTTTTTTGCTAAGGTGACAAGTCGCTAACAAATTTTGGTATGAGCCAACATGATCACTATTCATAATCGTGCGATGTCGTGCAATGTTGCAGTTCCCTACCTTCATCTTCCGATGATTTCGCCAACATTTTCCAAGCACCTGAATTAGGCTACTTTGACATCTCCGTGCCCACGTTTATTGGTGTTATCCAGTCAACAATAATCCAAGGCAACAACGCTATTCCAGCCAGTTTGAGGATACATCCGCGACTTCAATAACATAATAGTTTACTACAATAGATGCAGCTACTTTAAGCATGCCATAACTTAATGTAGGCCATGATAGTTTAACGTGTCATTTCCCGTGGCATCAACTTCAAATCCCCAAAGCTCCTCCGAGAGCGAGACGAGAGAGGGGATGGGATAGCCACACACACAGGCTGTGTCCCTTCCCTTCACAAAGCTTTCCAAACTTCCGCCAATTTTGCAAGTTATTTTCTATTACTGAATTGAACCACATAGCCAACTTAAAGACATGGGCTTTCAGATTAGCGTCCAACAATGCAGGAAAAAGACGTTATTGGTGACGGTCTGTCACTACAAACCTATGAGATCGAGCAGCCCCAGTCCTGACTCCTGTCCTATGGTGGATGCAATGGGTGGATGGCTGCAGCTATCCCACCATGCTCGTAGCAAAGGCTTTTTGACACAAAGTGATAATGACACTTGGCATTTCTCTTTCATCTGATAGTAGGTATATAACATAAAAAACCCAGGGACAATGTAAAATGAACCCCTCGTCCTTCTTCAATTTTACTGCCACGATTAGAGTCAGTTAGCGCTGTAGTTAGCACACGCTAACGTTAAGTGAATGGAAGGCTACATTAGCCACCAAGTTCTACCATTCGCGTTACGTAGGCGGCGAACATGGCTGCGCCCTTGTGGCGAAACTCGGTAATAACATGTCATTTTTCAGCAAAACTACTTAAAAGTGCAGTTCAACGAACATCCATTCGTTTATGAAAATAAATAAGCCGCCAAAAAATGATAATAGTTGTCAGTGCTTCATTTCCACTTTAAAGTACAATACTAACTACACAGACAATCACAACAGGTGCTGCCAATAAAGGGTTCCATCTCAACGGTCACGTTCTCTCAACATTCTATTCTTAACGAGCACCTGCAACTACCATTCTAGAAGTCTATTGTTCAGCTCTTCAATGCGTATGGAATAGCGGCCGACGAGGTGTCCCGATATCAAGGGAAATAATGGACGAGGCGGAGCGTTCTAAACAGCCCGACGGCGCAGCCGAAGGGCTGTTCGCTTCGCCAAGTCCATTTTCCCTTGATATCGGGACACCTCGAAGGCCGCTATTCCGCTTATCACCCGGCTACCAGCAATTAAGTATTAATTTATTGATATGTTGATCTAAGGCTTCGTGAAAAAGTAGATTCACCACTGCGCTTGGTACGTTGCCATGGGCACCACTTCCTAATCTAGTGAGAAGCGCCACTATCGGAGGCATGTAAGGACGCGCGCAGAATGTTGGTGACTTGACAACCAAATGCGATAGAATTGACGACTGGGTTTTTGACTTGACAACCAGATGCGATAGAATTAGTAACGGGGTCTTGACTAGACAACCAGATGCGATAGAACTAACGACGCGGTCTTGACTAGACAATCAGATGCGATAGAACTAGTAACGGCACTTCGCCAGAAAGTTAGAGAAGAAGCAACTTGGACGCCCGCACGCCCGCATGACATCATAGGTGTCCTGCTACCGGGGAATAAAGGACACCTGCTCAGCCAATCAGAAGACGTTGCGTCTGCTCACTGGGTGATAAAATGTGATATTGTCTTACTGGAATGTTTATGACAGCCAGCTGCTTGGCTCAATGGCAAAGGTGCTGGATTAGAGATATGGAGGTTTTGAGTTCGAATCCCTCTTGGACCCATGTTGATTTTCAAATCATATCATATGCAGTGTTCCTTAGCCAACTTAAAATAGCATGTAATTTAGTATATCCCCAAAACGCGGAGCTACAACACTTTCAAGATGGCTGAATCCAAGATGGCTGAATTGTTTGGCCCATAACTTCTGACTGGGTGGATGGATTTTTCCCATATTTTTTTAGCTTTGTTTTCACAATAGTAGTTTGTTTTTAGTTTATGTATAGATATCAAAAACAAAACTGCTCAGCTCTGCAAGCCCGCTTCCAGCATTTTCTGCGAGAATGCAATCTAGTTCTGAATTCCAAGCTTGTAATTATGCCACTGTCTATATGTACAGTAATTTTGTCTTGACATTTGCCTTCCAGGGGAGCCCTTAGCAACTTGGAGCCTAGGGGCCCCGGCCATCTTAATATTGCCCTGTGCAGCACACACATTGCCTTAATGGGCCCCCTTCCCCCTCCCACCTTCTCTGTGGGTATACTAAAGTGGTGTGTGTATGTCCATGTCCAAGTGCTTGTTGGCTAGGCTCACAATTTGTAGCTCTGTGCAGATGAAATTGCATTGACTTACAAACTAACTTTACGTAAGTGCAACAATGTATAAGCCCTTTATCCACACGCCTGTAATGCCCCTGAGTTTACTGATAACGTACTGTATAACCATAAAGGTTACACTTCATATTCTCTTTCTGTCTTGACCAGAGGCAGACTTTCCATTAGGCAAACCTAGGCAATTGCCTAGGGCCCATGATCAAATCTGACCTACATAGGGGCCCCAACTGTCACACCAGTCGTGGCAAACGCACAAGAATGTAGGCTTGATCTTAATTCGTCACTTATGTAAAGTAGTCGAAGATATAAATGAACACTAAAATAGCACCAATTTAAAGTCTGTTGAGGGTCCCATTTTTATATTTTGCCTAGGGCCCTAAAATGGCTAGATATTCCCCTGGTCTTGACAAACTTTGGTGGTCAAATAAGTCATTTAGATATATGTAAATACCATTTATTGTACCGGTAATACCTTTTGTATTTTGCATTACATCCAACTTTTCTTGACCTTGATAACAGTGCAATTACTTGATAAAAGCGTTTTTATAATTGCATTAATGATTCTGTTAATTTTTCTCTTTTGGTCATTCTTCAGTAGAGTTATCATCAGTGTGTGTGTGTGTGTGTGTGTGTGTGTGTGTGTGTGTGTGTGTGTGTGTGTGTGTGTGTGTGTGTGTGTGTGTGTGTGTGTGTGTGTGTGTGTGTGTGTGTGTGTGTGTGCGTGTGCATGTGCATGTGCATGTGTGTATGTGCACATCTGCACGTGTAGTGTGTAGCATATGCATATAACATATGTATGCATTAAGATATGCATATTCAGTATGCATAAGTTACAGTTGTTGCCTACTGCTTAAACACTATAGGCAGATGCTTAAACCAAAGTAGCATATCGCTAAGTTGTTGGTGCATAATTTAAACACTTATTGCTTGACTTTAAACAAAAGTAAGCATTACACTTTCATACCAGTTTAGCAAGGCACTTGCTCCTTTACGCAACACACAGACTCCAGCTGTCTACACACAATTTCATACACAAGCCACTTTGTTCAAAAGTAAAATCTCAGAGTGTCATTGTGAAAACACATCTGTAAAAAAAAAAACACACTGATGTATGACAAGATTTAGACACAGACAATAAAACACATGCTTTCAAAATCTCTTCTGCCATGTTACAAAGTTGCATGCTTTATATTGCATTGCATTTGTTTTATTTTGCATTTATTTGTTTTACTTTGATTGCTTGTATGCTAAACAAGGCGAATAGCACAATGGTACTAAAGTGTAGAATATGGAGTATGGCATTGACTGACTCACGTACTGTAAAACCTAGCCTGATACATGCCGCCAAGAGTAGCCTTTTGTCTTCATCATCACATGTTAGGTAATGTGAACATGATAGTTTGTAGACATAGTGTCATTTTCAGAACACAACCAAGCAAGACAACTTGAGCAAACTGACTGAACATGATATAATTTTGATGATGTCATGTAGATGTCAGCTGCATAGTGTGTCTGTGAAAATGTTTTGTATTTCGTGAATACCTCATACCTCATACCTCATAACCAAACAAAGTAGCCTATATTGACTTGATTGTCATTGATGATTGTCATTACAGCATGTTGACGTAACCCCATATTTATATCATATTTAGATGTTGTATTTAGAGTGATGTACAGTTTGAGATATATTTTGCTTCGGTTTAATGTCCTGTAC
>NC_085869.1:10725149-10727649 GCF_034702125.1 Engraulis encrasicolus
GCGCAAAGTCTTAAATCACACAGAATAATCAAAACAATGTTGCATGTATTGTATTGTACAACTCTGCACTCTGCTAGTCCCATGATGGTCGGTCAGGGGCCAGGCAGAACTGGCACCAAAAAACAGCCCGGGTATTTCAGGCTTAGACCGGCCCCTCACCCAAGATTTAAAAACATTTTAGACCACAAGCCATCAGGTGACATTTTCCCCTCGATATAGTGAATACAATTCAAAAGAAAGATGTTATTTGACTTTTTGCTCGTTTATTTAGAGCACACAACGCGTTTTGCCTCTGTGCGTCTTCAGGTTTGCTCAGGCATTGCTGTGTTGTTCGCTCTGAATAAACTAGCAAAAAGTCAAGTAAGTGTGCGGTAAACCTCTTTCTTTTGAAGTATTGAACGCCCCTGCGTTTACCGGTAGCTAGAACAGGGATGGGCAACTTTCATGTTAAGGAGGGCCACACTTTTTTATCGCCACCATCGGAGGGCTACATGATCACGGATCTGTCTGCAATTCGCAGAGTTCGAGGTGCATTTGGTTGCTCACTGACTATCGATATTGCTTTGAAAAAATAGCAGCGTTCTCTATCGGTCAACAGTATAATCACAATGAATTAATTCAGTAGTGGTTTAAAAAATATTCTCATTATTTTTTAAAGTCACGTATTTAAGGGCTACACTGAGTAAAGAGGCGGGCTGCATGTGGCCCGCGGGCCTCCAGTTGCCCATCCCTGACCTAGAAGCTGTGCATGGATCTTTGAACTGTTGTATAGTGAATACAACAGGCCTACTTGAATATGGCCATTTTGGGCGCTGTGGGAGGGCTGGCCCAACAATACCAGCTGTCATTCCAACTCGTCAATTTCTAACCACCGTTAAAAAAAAAAAACAAAAAAAAAAACGTTTTCGACTATTTGACAGGACAGTGTGAGAGGTGGACAGGAAGCGCATTGGAAGAGAGACAGGGAGGGGTCCGCAAAGGACCCGGGCCGGGAATCGAACCCGGGTCAGCCGCATGGCAGGCGAGTGCCCTGCCGGTTGGCCACAGCAGGGCCTGTGCAGCCATTTTTAACACCTAGGCCATACCTGCCACGTTGCATGCTGACAATGTTGCCTAAACCTAGACCTTTCCCTAACCTTAGCTGTCAGTGTAGTTATGCTGCCACAAGGGGGCACCTTTGATGCACAAGTCACTTTTGTGATATCAAAGGCATACCTTAGACATCAGAGACGCACCAGCAAGACGGAAGAGCGCGGTGTGTGGAAGATACCTTAGACATCAGAAATTGCCATCTGGTCATAGCCAGAAATTGAGGAGTTGGGATGATGAAATGTAGGCCCACCGGGTATTTGCCCTATGCCCCAGGTGGGGGCACAGTAACCACACTGCTGCACTAAGAGGCAGGAACATTGTGGGTTGTGGGTGTTTTTTTGTGTGTTTTTTTTTACAGATGTGCTTATCGTTCATAAAGTGAAATCGTTGTCAGAGGTTGAAAAATGCACAGTGAAAATCTTGAAAATATCATCGCTGTGTCAACAATTACAATTACACCAAAAGTTTGTTTTCATTCCCTATAGGTGATGTCACAAACACAAGTTGGTTTATATATTATCATGGCCAGTGTTGGGTAATCATAAATTAGCCTGCATACATTCTGGCTCTATATAGGCTACTACAAACTTGCACCTCTTTGGCTACTTGGTACAGATGTTGGCTGCATCCGTTGATTAAGAAAATGAACTGTTTTAAGTGCATGAGTAGGCTATGGCCTAGGAACAGGTGATTACTTTGGAGCCAGACCCCGATTTGCCTCTGCACACTCTAACTCGCCAGGCAAAAACAGGGAGGAAGTGAGGCAGAACAGATATACCAGATTCAGACTACAGCTTGGCGGAACGGCAGCGAGACGACTAATGTATTTCGGCTTAGTTTTGGCTGGTGTGCTCTACTTTGCCTTTCACACCAACCGCGTCGGTGTGCGCGGCCAGTCCTGTTCAAAGCTCACTACTTTGCCATTCATTTGAATGGGACACTGCCGGCCGCAGCCGTCCAAAATCCGCTCGAGTTCTATTTTCCAAATGCAGCGCTGAGCGGATCCGTCTCCTGTGTCGCTACCGGCCGACTACCGGAAGGGCAGATCTGTTTCCATGTATTTTCACCACCGCCGGTAAAAAATTCTTCCGTCCCACCCCTCCTTATACATGGGTTCGCAGTGTTTGTAAACACAATGTTATGAGGAGGGGCAAGACACTGGCAGCCAACCACGTGAGCTAATTTTTTGACCGACAGCTGTTTCCAACAATCAGAGGTTGAGTTGTGCGCAGCTAGGTTCGCGCAGCTAGGTTCGCGCAGCCAGGGGAAAACAAACATGTAGAACCCTTGTATACCAGGTAGGCCTATTTTGTGTTGAGGGTGCTGTCACCTAAGCACCTGGTGTGAATACTACATCAGTAAACTGCAAGTTTCATACACTTTCGCGTCACTGTGTTCAAGCACTTGT